>NC_083470.1:10180000-10480000 GCF_030014155.1 Tachysurus vachellii
TGAAGGAGTGACCTGATATTTATGTGATGCAAAGATCAATGACCTCCTGCTTGCTCCTAGCTAAGCGGAGCCACACTGCTGAGTCACGGTGCACAAGAGCAGTGCACTTTGGGACGACTGCACATCTCCCAGCATTACCTCGTATTAGCCTCACGCACTGCTTTAAGGCCAAATTTGAATGCTTGGCTTTTAGATAAAAATGAAAGCAGCTGGATGGTGTATCAGTTGCTATGAAACCGGCTGCTGGAAGTCGTGTAGCGCCAACAGGAAAGTATGAGAATGAAAGAATGATTACTCAAAGTGCTCCAGAGTTCATATCACTGATTAACTAAAGAAAGTGATAGGACTAAATTGGTTGAGCCTGCCAGGATAATCTGTTGAAGTACACAGACATATTATTTCCTGCCTTCATCGGCTAAAAAGCAATTTAAAGGAAATAAAGCAAAGCAATTGGTACACCATCTATTGTGTAGGTCAGACAGTTAGAGGTAATGTTTACTGGTTTGGCTTTTTTTTTTATACAAGATGTGTGTGCTCAGGAGCAAAGCCTAGTCATTTATTGCTATATGAACATACAGTATATGGTGGGATTGTTTGCACTGACCTCTCAGACATGCACACACACACACACACACACACACACACACACACACACACACACACACACACACACACAAACACACGTACATGCACGCACATACACAGCAATAGACAGGGCAACACAATTTTATAGACAACACAATAGTGGCTGTGTGTGTGATTGTGTGTGTGTGTGTGTGTGTGTCTGTATCATGGCTCTGATCAGTGCACAGTCTAACTCAGATCTCAGAGGTGACCTACAGGAGGACAGAAGGACGAGAAGCCATTTCCTAATCAGATCAAATAAAACATGTCCCTAATCAGATGGCTAAGAAGAGCAGGAGCAGCAAACACACACACGGACACACAAAGACACACAGACACACACACACAGACACACACAGACACAAACACAGACACAGACAGACCCACACACAGACACAGATACACAGACACAGACAGACAGTCAGACAGACAGACAGACAGACAAACAGACAGATACACAGACACAGACAGACAGACAGACAGACAAACAGACACACACACACACACATACACACACACAGTGCCATCTAAAGTATCTACACATCATAAGCTCACAAAGTTTTATTGAACAAAACAGCAACAGATACACAAACTGTACTGAGACACAAGATATTGAAAGAAAGCGTAGAATGAAAATAAAATGTTCCTGAAAATAAAGTCACAATAAAAAAAAAATCATATCAAAGTAAATCATACCAAGTGCCTCACAATAAACATAAAATATCTTTACAGTTAAACTTTAATTATGTGAGGACCTTACAAGTCTCTTTGAGTTAGTTGTTACTATAGAAACAATAATGTAGAAGATGCTGTGCCAGAGCTGTGCTATTATATCTACTTTACACAGTATTAAGCATTCAACAATGTTGTGGTTTAATAACGGACAATGTTTTAAAAAATAGACATCTTGTGTGCATACAATCCTGTTGATAGATGGAATGATATACACCTTATCTTGATTTCCATAGCTATAAGCACAGGACAAGATGGTAACATAATGCTGAGCTATTTCACTCTCGAGTCCCAGATTTTTATTGTCATTTATAGTTAAGTAGTTATATAATGCTTATATATATATAACAGTTATGTAAAGCTGTAACGTAATGTCTGAGAAACTGGCTCATTTCCGTTAACAATTACGTTGTAGCAGCTATAAACATTCACCGTCCTACAGAAAACATCGCCATATCTATAACCATTCTGTATTATTTTTCTGTGTTAAATAATAACACATGTATTATTCATTTATTATTATGTTTGTTGGGCATGTGAAAATGTTATTGCTACAGAAATGAAGAATGAGCGTGTTAATATAAAGCCGTGATTTGTCTTACAGTCAGCACTACGGCCATTATTGGAGAAGTGGAAAAGCTCAAGTGGTTAAGCGCTGGGTTGTTGCTTGAAAGATCGGGGTTCAAGCCCGAGCACTGCCAAGCTGCCACATCTGAACCCTTGAGCAAGGCCCTTAACCCTCTCTGCTCCAGGGGCGCTGTATCATAGCTGCCCCTGCGGTCCGACCCCAACCTCCTCAGTTGCAATATGCAAAGAAAAGAATTCTACTGTGCTGTAATGTATATGTGGCTCCATGCCCTAATACATTATAGCTGCTATACATGCTGCTGTTACAGATTCGGACCAATCAGATTTGAGAATTGAAAAGCACAATTATCTTTAGCTATGTTTATCGCTAGTCTTATATGCTGTTAATTATCGTAATAAAAAAAGTATGTGTCCCTGTGCAGAGTGGTGAGTAAACAAGTTCCACTTGATTTAAGTTGTGTAACAATCTGTACAACAGAAGATGAGTCACTATGGTAATCTTTGAATATGATTACTTTTACAATCTTGGCATACATTCTCTGCATTTTTTTTTTTTTTTTTTTACAATGCTGTGGGCAAAAAAGTGGTCTTGGTTTACATTAAACAAATGAATAAACAAACAAATAATTAAACATGATTACAATTTATTGCTTTAGCAAGTGAAAATATCTTTAATATAGTCAAAATTATCTGGTATTCTTGCTATATGATCAACAATGAACCAAATATAAGATTATGAATCATATTTCTATCCATTTTTACTCATTTCGTTTCAGTTCAGTTTGCATTCGCTGATTCTATTAGCAAATAATTTTGCTTCTTTCTAGAAAACGTAAAGTGAGTAAAATTGCTTCGAATTAGTTTTCTGCCAATAGAGTATGACTATAAAAATGGCTTACAGTCAGTAAAAATGGCTAAAAATAAATGTAATAATCTTACATTTGGTTTATTATATGTAGAATAATGAGGGTCTTTAACACTTATTCTTTCTGCATTTAAAACCCTGTCAGTTTTAGTTTGCTTTTAATGCTAATCTGGTAAATATCTTAACCATGCTTACGGAAAAATTAGAAGAGATTTAAAGGATGGCAAAAGACGTAGCATTTTGTCTTTTTAAGTCACTGATAATAATGTATTAAGCCCGATATGACAGGAGCCTGAACTAACAAGGTAAAATAGGTTGCCTTTAATGGCAGTGATATCCATAGCTCAAGAGGTTGTCACGGTAACCGTATAATAAAGCTTCCAATGTGAGAGATGCTTGATTCCTAACCAGTAGGGAATTTGTGCTGGAACCAGTCAAGCAATGAGACAGAGCCCTCGACTCACCTGATGAGTTGTGGGAATCTACTCGTTATACTCTGACAGGAAGCCAGTATTTATAGGAAGTGACATGAATTGTTGGTTCTCATATACATGTATACTGAAATTTGATTTGTATTACATGTAGAGAACTGATTTTATTGTACACATAACTAGTTCACTACGAATAAACAATCTGAGTGAATTAATCACTGCATCTAAACATAGCCACTGTACTAAATATGTCCCACAAACAGCAGATAATCATAGCACTGTGACAAACAGAACAGGAATACTTAAACAGGGCTTTTGCCCTTTTTTTTTATTTCTTATCCCAAACTAAGTAATCTGCTGTGTAGTTGCTGTGCTCCACTTTCTGTGCACCTTCATCACATGCACAATCCTCTTCCTGAATTACACACTCTGGTAAATTCAGCAGTCATTTAGATTGCTGCAGCAGAAAGTGGCCTTTCTGCTGTGCAGAGATGAGGTTAGCGCCGGACGGAATGTGTGTGTGCTGATACCAACACAGCGGTTTATGAAGTAGCTGTGCAGTTGGGACTGACGCTTGTAATTAATTAAATAAATAAATAAACATTAGCCCATCAGCTGACATGGTGACTAACGGTAGGAAATTGCGCATGATTAGAGACAAATGAGGAGGGAGAAACTGTTTGTGTGTGTGTGTTTGTGTTTGTGTGTGTGTGTGTGTGTTTGTGTGTGTGTGTGTGTGTGTGTGTGTGGGGTGTGTGTGTGTGTGTGTGTGTGTAGAAAAAAGTGAAGGAAAAATATATTTTGACTGTGCTAGGTTGAGACTGTCTGACTGAAACACTGAGAAAGAAGGACCCGAGGAGCAGAGGCTCTGCAGCAAAGCTAAATTTGGAGTACAGTGATTACTACAAAGTGGCCTGATCTCTAAGAAGAGGGCACACACACCCAGTAAACCGCTGAGCGAGACATGGGGAGGCGTAAAAGGGCATGTTCTGTGCTGCTGTGTGGCCGTGCCAACAAAATACATTATGGGCTGGAACTTCAGCAATCAAATCTGTCCTTAAAGACAATCAGGGCAGGACATGCATTTTATTAACTGACTGCAAATAAAGTGTGATAAAGAAAGTGAAAGGATGAATGGGAAGGACTGAGAGGAGTGTTGTTTAAATGACAAGCGTGTGTGTGAATCCTACATACTGTTTGTGCTCCATAATAGTGCTACTGGTTTCTCTCTCTCTCTCTCTCTCTCTCTCTCTCTCTCACACACACACATACACACACACACACACACTCTTGCTGCTTGGCATTTTAAAGCTGTGGTAAGCAGAATGCATTGTAGGATGTCATTATCCCTGAGAACACTGACTGAATGTGGAAATGCTTT
Source organism: Tachysurus vachellii (assembly GCF_030014155.1). Classification (NCBI taxonomy): domain Eukaryota; kingdom Metazoa; phylum Chordata; class Actinopteri; order Siluriformes; family Bagridae; genus Tachysurus; species Tachysurus vachellii. Next base: position 10,184,622 of record NC_083470.1, read on the forward strand.
GGATTTATGCTGACAGGATTTGTCTGAGTTATCAGTCTTTGCCTCTGGCAGCATAAAAAACTCATGAATGTGAAGGAAGCGGTTAGACGGGTGAAACACTAATGACACTGAAAGGACAAGACCACAATAATATCTGGTGGGTGAGAATGTACATATTCAAGCAACAGAAATGTTGACTGGTCCCATACTGCTGCTCTATAAGCTGCAGGCATGTCACTCATGCTGCTTAGATTTATTTATTTCTTTCTTAAATGTTAGAAAATAGGCTGGCCAATCTCATACTTAATATGCCATATGAATGATAATCCCGCTGTGTGTCTCTGCCACTAATCTCGGCATTTCAAAAGTCACAAAAGGGGAGAAAATGAAAAGTTTCGCTGTTGAAGTTTGGATCTTCTGCTCTGAGAGATAAGACAAAAAAATGACAGGCTGTATGTTCTGTGTAAACGTAATACGCTGAAACTGATAAGAACATGTGACAGAGCAACAGATGCTGCTGGGCTGATACGTTAATACCTGCATGTCACACACACACACACACACACACACACACACACACACACACACACACACACACACACACACACATTCTGTCACAGAAAAACCGATAACCTGTTTTTATTTATTAATATATTTAATCCTATTTACTATAAACACATTTAGATTTATTACGCAATCATAAAATTAGAAAGATTTAGATTTGAAGAATCAAAGAATAATACTGCACACACGAACCACTGTAATTGATTTCAGATTTCACATAAACAAGACAAGCGTGTTGTTATTTCTTATAATAGCCTTTACAATGAAAGTGCAGGAAAATTAAACGAACAATTATTTAGGTGGAAAATCAAATTAAAGTCAAGGAGATTAATAAAGGCTAAAATGTGAAAGCACTAGCCTAGCACATTTCTCCATGTGCACTCCACAATTATCAATTGTTGCATTTCTAAACTTCTTGTTATAGCAATTTCATTTGTGTCAGTAATATGTGGTTGTTTTTTTAAATAATAATACGATCCAACCAACATGCACAGTAATTTCATAAAGGCAAGTGAATTAAACTGGTAACAATACAGCATGATAGGAAGTATTATTTAGAGACTGAAATACAGAGAGAGAGAGAGAGAGAGAGAGAGAGAGACAGAGCTGCCTGGCTTTCTCTGTTGCGTGACCACAGAACCGTGGTTTAAAAATAAAGCTGGAAAACCTGGAAAAAAAACCTTGAAGGAAATGTAGAAGATTTTTACTAAAGTTTAAAGTGAGTAAATATCAAGCAGAAAAAAGATATTCAGAAACTTACAATAAAGCTTCCTCATAGCATTACTGCACTTTACACACATCTCACAGACCCTATACTCCAGCACTGCCTATTACTCTCCCCTCCCATGACAAAATAAACAAGAAAACAGTAATTTGAAGCATCTGTAATCACCTTAGCCACATCCTCTGAGCTGCACGCCTTAATTTTGCATGCTTTTAATTTGTTTTCACAGCGGTTCGAGCAAATTGAATTTGTTAATTAAAGCAGCAAAATGAAATGCTGAGCATTATTGACGAGATGCTAATTGTGTTAGTGTGGAAATTGGGAAGGGGGGTGAGAAAAACAGGGGGATCAGGGGAGGGCTTTTGCGTATCAATAGCCAGGACAAATCGTATTACAGCAGAAGAAAGGGAGCACAGTGCAGCACACAGACCCTGGAGTGTGTATGTGTGTGTGTGTGTGTGTATTCTAAATATGTAGGTCTAGTATTAGATACATGCTCTCTCTCTCTCTCTCCCTCTCTCTCTCTCACACACACACACACACACATACACCTGCCTCTCCTTACATATGAATAAACCAGTTCATAATACATTGGCTTGATGTAATTAGCAATATGTTTTTCCACATAACCATGGTAACACACAATGTTTTACATCATGTATGTGTTTGTATATATTGTATAAAAGTAAATCAATGTTATGGCAATACAGCGGTGGCAGTCAATTTCATCTTAATCATGCTTTGATTGCATCTAATGAAATTCATTGCACAGGCAGAAACTGAACTCAACAGTGGAAATGAATCAATCAGAGGTTCCTGACACCAGTTTTAGGAACCCAGAGGAATTTCTCAACGTTTTCCCTTACTCCCAACACATGTGGTGCAATTCATGACGGGAGTGATAAACTACATGTTTTTTTTACTTTCTTGTTACATGAAATACTGGAAGTTTTAGTAGCCTGAAATCTAGAGATGAGTCTTTTCCAAAAGAAGGTTCTAGCTCAGTATCAGCACCGTAGCTGATTATACTGAGCTATGGTTTGTAATGTACATGACTGAGCAGCTGTTAATAAACATTTGACATTATTTACACACAAGATGCATACGTCTTTAAACAGTGAGGAGACAAAGAGACTGGTTTGATTTCACCCAACACATGAGTTCAGTCAAAATAATAATTAATCCAAACTCTTCGTTATTATGATGCTGCGCACCAAGAATGATGATGACGGTTGTTTTTACTGTCATCACTTTCACTGTTTTGAAACTGAGGAGAAAAAATACTGTAGCTGCCCTGGCAATACTGTTATTCCAGTAAATCACGATGTGTGTCGGATAAGTCTGAGTTTATTTCTTGCTGAAAAACATTTATTTGTTCTTTTATTTGGTGCAAATCTTGTGAATGATAAGAATGCAATTCAACCTTGCTGAGGAATTCATATCTTTACCAAGCTGTGAATGTGTTTAACACATGATAGCTGGATGGTGGCAATAGGGAATGTTGTGCCTTTCAAACTGAGCCTCTGCTCATCATTACAGTGATATCACTTTATGATTTAGGATTAACGTTTTTGACAGGTTGAAGAACAAAATACACAGATTAGATTATATAATACACAGAGAACAGAAATTGGGTAGTAAAAAAAGAAAATGTTACACTAGCCATTTGGAGTTAATGTGTCAGTTTGCATCTATAGGCCTCATATGCAGAGAGATATGAGGCAACACTGCAGTGAGATTACAGCAGTTTATTGACTGCGGCCGGATTGATTCTACATAGTGGACAAGGGCACAGAACAACCCACTAGAAGTAGAACCAAGGTGTACTGGGAAATGTTCAATAATCAGTAGATGTGTGTCACACACTATACACATACAGTGCGTATAAGAGTGATAAAATGTATAGTGCTCCAATTGGGTCTGTGAAGGAAAATGATGTAGATTAACAGAACTGCTTTCTCCACAGGGTGAAATTAGTTTTCCTCAAGCATGCTCTCCTCCACAGTAGCCGATAACCCTGCGCTGACGCATGGGTCATCTGCTTTATTGCCTCAGCTTGCGTGATTATGCGTCCTACAGCTTTATTTTGCATATACACCGCAGCTTTATGAATAAATCTTTAAACAGCTCATTTGATCTTCCCTCCCTGGCAGGGCAAGGCATACTCTCTAACGACTGGAATCCCCCACAAGCCACATGAGATGCTTGCTGATCAAGGTGAAGAGTTGGAGGGAGGAGTGAAAGTCAGAGGGGAGGAGACGAGAGGAGAAAGCGTGTTACATGAGATGAGGTGAAGCAGGGATAAGAGGGAGGTAAGGTGAGAAGAGGAGAAAGGAAAGGAGGAAAGGAAACAGAGAACTGGCACTGCAGTGGCTGCTTGTCCTTGCTGGAGCAGAACGGGGCGTGACAGTGAACAGTGCTTGAATTAGCAAGTTGATTACACTGCTAATTACCAACGTTAGTGTGTTACCGATACAACCCAGGCAAATCAAGACCAACAATTTTGCTCCATACACACCATCAGCCCACAAATACAGAGCACTGGTACCTAGTAACAGATTGCAGAAGGCAACGAAAGAAAGAGAAGAAAGGAGGATAGACAATAAAAAAGGAAGGCAATGTAATGGAAAACGGTTTCAAAGTTAGAGCAGTGTTACTGCAGATTTTAAAGGAACTATAGTACATTCACTGATTCTTTCATGGTAAAAAACAGCATGACCAGCATAATGCGTTTTTGTTAGTCAAACACGTTGGTTGATATTTAAATTTATTCATCTGGCAGACTGAATAAAACAACTTATACGTGAGGCAGAATCATGAATACAGCTGAGCTGTTCAGAGGAATACAGAATACAGAATACAGCTGAGCTATCCAGCATTGGCTCTCTGGCAGTAATATTTTCTTATGAATTTAGTCAGTTCTTGCTCCCAAAATATAATAGCATAATTGAAACCCAATTGAAAGTTAAAACCTTGTGCAACTTTGTTGCTGCATCCCATGGGATCTCAGTCGCAACACAGGCCTCTAGTTTCATCTAGATGCCCTGACTCCCTCAGCGGCACAACGGGAAAGCGTTCGGGCTACGGTCCACAGATAGCGAGTGCAAATCCTGATGATGCCAAAGGTTGTTAGAGCAAGCAAGCAAAAATTTTCAGTGTTCTCGTCAGGGACGCTCTCTCTTCCCTGTATATCTCACTGACACTAGCCAATCAAAGATATCTGTAAGCTCATGCATGCTGAAAAGGGGTAGATTGAACTTTCTCTGAGTGTGTTATGCTGCCCTGTGAAGTTCAAGAATGATGTGGCTGGCTGGTTTCACATGTCTCAGAAGAAGACACCCTCACAGTTGGTAGCTGTAATATGAGAGGGAAAGCTGGCTTGTGGGTGAGAATTGGCCAAGATTAAATTAGACTGCAAAAAAGAAATGGGATGCCTTGTGAAACTTTCTGACAAGCAAAAAAAGAAAAGAAAAAACCAACAAAGTATAAATATGAATATATACTGTATATATACAGTATCTAAGTATGTATACGGTATATATATATATATATATATATATATATATATATATATATATATATATATATATATATATACACACACACACACACACACACACACACATATGTATACAGTATATAAGTTTCTTTCATGAACATTATTTAAATATATATATATTTTTAATATTATTTAAATATTAACATTACAGCACTTCATTATTTATAGCTATAAATAAATATAGTAATATATAGAACCATAGAGCTTTCCATCCCTAAACTAGTCTAGTGACTGAACAATTTAGGTCCGAATTGACATTATTATAGACTTCCTTGTTTTTTGAGACCCCTTCAGTTCAAGTGACCAGTCAAGTATTCTACTAACGCAATAAGTTCGATAATAAAACACAATAAATTTGATAATGTTGGTTTGTGACTTCCGCAGCTGTAACCTCACAGTAGACCCCCTTGAACTAATCCACAAACTCTGTAGATCACCAGACTATCCTCTGAGAAACACTGGTTTAAAACACATAATCCTTTCATTCTGAATAATTGTCAGGGATCAGCCCAGACTTTTGGCCATGTGCTATTGTTATTGTTATTTTTGTTGTCACGTGTCTGCCCTGCCCTCGTTCACTCCTCCCTGTCTCCACACCTGTTCCTAATTGTATCCAATTGTCTTATGTATTTAAGTGAGCCGCGTTGTCGATGGCAACGCGGAATCATTGGATATGTTTAGTCAAGGTTACTGTAGGTCTCGTCATTTGTATTGGTTTAGTTATCGTCTTTTTCTGTGTTGTCTTTATTATTTATTAAACCCCATTCCTTTGAAGCTATCCTGCGTACAGGTCTGTCTCCCTCCTTCCCTGGATGTGACAGTGATACAGTCGCGTTCGGTTACATACACGAAAACATCCATAGGGCACATCACACTGATGGCTAGAATACAGTTGTCAGGAATGTCTTCAACTATTCTGGACACTAGGGGGAAATTCTGGCTGGCTTTGTTTGTCTTATACCATGTGTTTTTGTTTTCACGTGTGTAATCCCTGCCCTTTCCTTTATCTGTTCCCATCTCTTCACACCTGTTCCTTGTGTTTCAATAATTGCCTTATCTATTTATACCAGTTGTCTTGCGTGTGACATTGTCTTTGGTTTTCTGTTGTTTCTGTGCTCCTGGTTTCCTAGTGTTTCTTGCCTTTTGTCTTTTTCTCCTTAATAAACCCCCTTTTACGTTGCCCCTGCACCTGTTTCTGTATTTTATCTGTTAAGACACCCTTTTCTGACAACAGTAAAACCTCCCTGGGATTAGAAGTCAGACGTCATACACAAACATTCTCTCAAACTGTTTTAATACATTTGTTTGTATTATGAATAATTGTACTTCAGCAGTGCCTGTTCAATCTACACCCACACGTTAAACAATGTTAAAACAATGATTCATACTTTCCTTTTATCACACAGAGAGGTGCCAACATCTATAGAAGGAAAGACTAGAATTTGACAAAAACTGATCAAAAGTATATTGTTTGAAATCTGCAGAAATGTTTGGATTTACGAGTAATCAGCTAAGTGTACTAGTTTACTTAGTACCATTTTGTTTTCGAGTCCTGAGTCCTGTCCATGTCTATATTCTCTTTCACATAACAATAAACTGTCTCTAACTGTTGTGAAGATATTTAGTGTTGATCAGCTGTCATTTTTGTAAATCTCAGTACAAAGCCTGGTCATTTATTACACTTCTAGTACTGACATAAAAATAAATCATAGAGCTATATATGTATAATATATAAATACATTATATATGTAAAATATATTTTTTATATTTTTATTTTAATTTCTCCCACTCAGCCCCAGATGGACTCTTTTGGTAGTATATAAACTGATCACATTATACCACTGAGCATGTGTCAAGAAAGCACCAGAGAAAATGTAAGTATTTCTTTCTTTCTTTCTTTCTTTCTTTCTTTCTGACATGTTTTCTCAGAGACATCGGTATAAAGTTATCGGTATCATTTCAAACTGTTGCTCCTGCAGAATCACAGAGTAGCACAAGACTGTTCCAAGACTGTACAGTATTTGCTTTTTTTTTGCCTCACAAGATAAAAATTTCTGAATTGATAAGTCAACATTTGCCAAGATTGCTGTTGTTCTTCCCCTCCTTTTGTTAAGAGAGCACACATTTAAGACATTTTGGCAGACACCTTTATCCAGAGCAATTTACGTTTTTCTTTTATACAACTGAGCAATTCAATGTTAAGGCCAAGGAGTGGCAGCTTGGTTTCCCTTGAATTTGAACAACCTTCCACGGTCCCACACATTGTAAATGCTATACCTAAAATTTAAATGTTGGCTTCTCTGGGTGGCAAAAAATGTCTGTGGATACCTGACCATCCTACCCCAATCTGTCCTTGAATTTTCCTTTACCAAATCCATGGGCATTGATATGTACTGAGTCTCACCTTGTTGTTCTCATAGCCTCCATTCTCTCGGGCTGGCTTTAGCTGACGGCATTACTGCGAGAAGGATCTGAGGTCTGGCAAGAAGTCATGGCATGCAGCTGAAGATCATGTTCATTCCAAAAGTGCTCTTGGGTTGAGGTCAGGTAGCTATTCTTCTTCGGCACCAGTCTTGGCAAACCATGTCTTCATGGAGCTTGCTTTGTACTGTACACAACAACATTGTCATTCTGGAACAGGTTTGGGCCTCTTAGTTTAATAAGGGAAAATCATAACACAACAGCATACAAAGACATTTTATACAAATGCCTGTTTCCAACTTCGTGGCTAAAATATGGGGAAGACCCAAATATATGTGTGATGGTCAGGTGTCCACAAGCTTTTGACCGTATAACATAGTTGCAGTACAGATTCCGTCAGAGCCCATTAGTCCATGAACCCAAGGTAGGAGAGAGCAAAGGTATCTGTGCAGTCTTTAATGTTAATCATCAATAAAGCAGCTGGACAATATCTATCCAGTACTACTAATTGTGGATTGGAAATGTTTAATACATGTTTCGACATTTGTTCTGGGTGCTGCTGAACCAGATATAGCTAATCTAAACAAGTGGGGTTGTTACAGAAGTGTCTATGCAAGAGAAGATGCTGCTCTATTAACTGTAGATAGCGATAGTGCAATTTAGGAAACGTGTGGAAACTATTAAAGACACACAAACATGTACAAACAACTCACAACTCACATGTTCAGCAAAATCATCAGCTTTCTCTCTCTCTCTCTCTCTCTCTCTCTCTCTCTCTCTCGCTCTCTCTTTCTCTCTCTCTCAATTACGTAAGTAATTGTTTGGGTTTAATTAGGTGGAAGAGGAAACTGGATACTGTTAGGAGGAATGTTTTAAAAGCAAGAACATCTTGTCAAAATAAGTAAAGTTTTCTCATGGACAGTAATTAGCAATTTCTGTGCTAATTGGCCTGTGTGTCAGGAAAATGGTGGGGGGTGTTGTGAAAAGAGAAGTCGGCGTATAGAATAACTGCAAATGTCTTAATGCAGCGGCAAATGTATTTAGACACACAGTCACACACAGATGCTTTCTTCTTTCCAGAAGTGTTGCTTTCATCTTTCCAAATCTCTCTCTCTCTCTCTCTCTCTCTCTCTCTCTCTCTCTCTGTGTGTGTGTTTGTGTGTGCGTGTGTGTCTGTGTGTATGTTTGTGTGTGTTTTGTGTGTGTCTGTGTATGTGTGTGTGTGTGTGTGTGTGTGTGTGTGTGTGTGTGTGTGTGTTTGTGTTTGTGTGTGCTGAGCAGTTTTTTTCCCAGTAAATTGAATTATACAACATTTTGACTTTGGGGTAGGAGAAGGGCAGGGAAGTGCTATCAGCCATTCCAGATAACACTGATTAAGATCTCTAAAAGAGAGAGAAAGAGAGAGAGAGAGAGAGAGAGAGAGAGAGAGAGAGAGAGAGAGAGAGACAGTGACAGATAGAGAGACAGACACATACACACAAGAAAAAACTAAGAAGAGAATCCATCAGGCGGCTAAACATCAAACTTTCCTCTGTGACTCTGATCAACGTGCTTGCTGGGTGGAGATTTTTCATGATAAACTCTTTGCCTAGATGGAGCAATCCCTCCTCACCTTCCTCCACTGGCTGGATACTGGCTGTAGTCACTTCAGTAAAATGGGCCCTGTGCTATCTGTTTAACTATCTAATTAGGTTTGCTAGGTGCTTACACCCTTCATTAGTACATCACACACAATAATGGCAGCACTTTAATTACACGTGCAGTGGAACAGAACTGCATGTCCCAGCTAGCACATCTTATCTACTCCTGATAACGACTACAGGAAGTCTTACAAGACAAAAATCAGCAGGAAGTGGTCTCTTGTGGAACTTTTTTTTTTTTTTGTGAACAGGTTTTTTTTGTGGCAAGGAGGAAGGATATTTAGACAGTGTTGCACTGCGTCTCATTTAAAAACAGCTCTTGCACGAAGAGCTGAAAGAGACAAAACCAGCTATTGATCCTGCAGCTCAAAAGGAAGGGCAGCTTGTGAAAAGCGAGAGATGGTGGTTGAAAAGAGAGGCAAGGTGGCTGGATAGAAGGAGAAGTGTCCTTTGTGTCTGAAAGGGGAAGGTTTCAAATCACAAGGTGGCAGGTTGACATCCTCACAATGGCAGCTATGGGAGGGTAGATCTGACACCCATGCCCTTAGCAAAGGTTATTGCCTTTTCAAGTGGCCTCTACAATACACTCCAAAGCGCAGTACAAACACACATACACATATACACCTTCTCACTCACACACAGTTAAATATACACATGCACTCCCACCCATTTACAGACATCCAGAGTATCTCCACCTCCTATAAATCAATGGAAAGAACAGAAAACATCTGAGACAAAACAGCCATCATATTCCTCCTTTTGATAGAGCACTCCTGTGCATAGGGTTGAGTGTCTTATTTTTCACCTTCTTTTCCCTCTCCTTGGAGGCGATCAGTTACGAAGTGAAGACCGGTCTTCTAAATGGGCCTCTATGGAAACAAAATTTAAGCGTTGCCAATTCATAATCGAAATACTAAGTGACAGAAAGCTTAAACCTTTAAGTCTTGGTGGAGTTACTATGGGAACAGGGGACGGGCCAGGCGACGGGACGTCTCCATCGCTCATTGGCTAATCCTCCATTATTTAAAGTCCACTCCCTTGACTGGCGTAAACTTTATTATGGGCGACAGGTCCGAGTTTCAAAACACAGGCTGTCAGTGAGTCTGACACGGGTAATTTGTTTTAGCGTAATCCAGTTATATGGGGACAGGCTTAATGCACTTAGCTTTTATTATGATGCCCAGAAGAGAGCTCTGCATGCGTTTCTGAAATGCCGTCTTGGAGGGAGCAGAATAACGCTCAACTGCAGAATAAGTTCACTGTACATGGGGTGGAGAGTCACAGAGTGACGGGGCATGAATAAGGCTAAACATGGCAACTTCATCTCATACACACAATACAGTACTGGAGGCTGAGGAGCTTCCTTTCTTTAGGTTTGTTGAATGTATTTCATCCATATTATCTCTCACATAATAGAATGTAGAAATGGCAACCCACAGCTTCCAAAATAACAAAGCAAATAAACATTACATAGATAGACAAATACAAATAAATAATCAGAAATCTGAAGAAATATAATAAAAGCACATAAAAAGCTAGCATAAATGAGTATTTCTCTATTTTATGCTTGCTTGCTTCTATATTGTCCTTCATTACCATTTGCATTGTTTAGATATATATTTCAGTGATTTTTCCATCCAGTTTTCATATTTATTTCCCTATTTAAAAATTGATCTGTTTTTATTTTCTTAGTTTTTTATATTTCCTTTTCCTTATTATAGGGTGATGCAAAGTACTACATTAATGGCTATTATTTATTATTTATTTATTCATATTTCTGTCTGCTAATTTGGTGAATAATATAATTGTTAGTGGTTATTTTACAAGGAAAAAAGGCTGGGAGTCTCAGAAATTCACATTTTAGTAAATAAATAAAGATATAAAGAAAAAACTATAAAACTGATATATACATACATAAAAATAATTAATTCTGTTATGTCTCTCTGTGTGTGTGTGCACGTATGTGTGTCTGCTGTGTGTGTCTGTGTGTGTGTGTGTGTGTGTGTGAGAAGCAGTGCGATATAAAAGCCTACCCTTCCAGACCGGGTGCCTTGTCCGTCCCCCCCTCCCCTCTGGACCCGGTCAGCTCCCGCAACCTGTTTCTGCTCGTAAAGAAAAGCAGGCTGGTCATCCCTTTCAATTCATACAGGCAATCGTCTAGCTGAATAGAGCCACTACATCACAATATACAGGTGTGGGCATTCTGCACACGAACGACATTGTGCCTTCAAACAGAAAGCATGCCAGCATCCATCTCTCTCTGTATGTGTGTGACCACAGACCATTGCAGGAGTCCAGGTGAGGGACGAGGCTTTGTGGGTAATGGAGGAAAAAGAATAGAATGCTGTAAAAAAAAAAAAAAAAAAAAAGAGGTCCTCATATCCGCTCGGTTCGGTTTCAGGTACAAATCTGTGTGTTGTAGGGGAAGAAAGGTCTGGAACAGACAGCAAAGGATGAGTGTTTGTGAAGGATAAAAGGTTGTTTGGGTGAGGGAGGTGTTTGTACGCGTGTATGAGGGGGCGCATGAGGAATGTGAGAATTGTGGTGTGTGTGTGTACCTGGTGTTATCAGAAGACTGCAGTTGCAGTGTATGCTGGCTGGGTGAGCTGAGAAGGGGCAGGAGTTAAAGGTAGGAGGCGTGAAGTGTGTCTGAGGTGGGAGGAACAAGATACAGGGATGCTCTGCTCCAGAAACACCACTCCTCTACTGCTAACCTCCACTGCCCAGACACACACACACACATACACACACACACACACACACACACACACACACACAAACACACAATAACTAACTGTCCCTTAAAGGATTAAACACTGTGCCCTACATCTATAGTATACACTAGACTACCATTAAGAACCAGGTACCATTCAGGTCAAAACAAAAAAAAAAGAATAATTCTGAATTCCAGCACTGTGCCATTGCACATTTCACTGCACATTTCAAATTCATATTCAAATTCCAAGACAAATCAAGTACACAGTGTTTTGTACATCTGCATGTTGGGGCCTGAGCTAGTTCAAATTCAACAAGCATTATCATTTAAGACCATTTAATTGAGTTTTCAGCTCAACAATATTCACTGCTATCTCCTTCCTCTGTTGTCATTTATAGTAATGTCAACAAGTGTTATTTCAAATCTTATGCCTGCACATTGTTAAATTTGGTGTGTAATTCAAGTCCACCTCAGAATTCAGCACCGCCAAGTTAATCAGGATAAAGCTACTTAATCAGTATAAAGTATACTTTTGCTAACAAACTTTATTCACATGTATTGCCATTCTATTCATCATATTGCCCTCAATTGCTTTACTGATTTTTCTTCTGGAAGGAATTAAGGTTCAACATTACTATATCTGCCATTTAGTCATCAATATACTTCATTAAAAAACAGTTCAGGAAATAAAAATCTGTCACAAATCTGATGTGTAAGAACAAGGGTCAGACAATTCTGTGATACTGAGATATTGCCAAGGAAATTCATTATACAGTCACCGGTCACTACAATAGAAACACCAGAATATCTGTGTATTCATGCAATTAATAGCTTCAGTTAATTTTCACATCAAGCATCGGGTCTACATGTGGTCTTTAATGAAAACAACCTCAGAATCAATACACAACTGTCACGAATATAGAAAAGAAATTATTCATAGAGAGAGGTCAGAGGAGAATGACCAGTTGATATAAGGGTCAGAATTAGGTATAAACTACATGAATCTATAGACCCAACCTGCCTTGTGTCAGCAATTTGGGCTGGTGGTGGTGCTGGTGGAGTGGGACCACTTGGGCCCCTTAATACCAATTAAGCACCATGTGAATGCCATCCATGGCCAGCTGCCAGCAGCTAATTCCAGCAGAATAATGCAGCATTCTACAAGGTGCAGGTCATCTCAGCTGGCTCCTTTAACATGACAATGAGTGTACTTTAATAACTACCCTTGTCAGCAGATCTAATAAAGTCCAGTCCAGTGGAGCACCTCTGGGATTTGGTACAACAAATCTGTGATGCAGTCATGTATATATAAAGAATTTGAGTTGCAAATCAGAAGGTTGTGAACCCAGATGCCAGCACCATCAAAGTTGCCATAGTTGGGCCCTTGAGTCAGAGCCAATCCTCAATCCTGTAAGATGCTTTGAATGAAATAAGGTTTGTGTGTACGTGTGTGCATATGTGTGTGTGTGTGTGTGTGTGTGTGTGTGTGCGCGCTTTTTCCGTTTAAAAAGGAAGTGGGAGTTTCTTCTTCCATTACAGCTTCACTAATGGCTTAAAGCTGTGCCACAACTGTAGTTAATTTTGTTCCTCAGCATTTACAGAGACAGGTCCTCTCGTCTTTAATTAAACTTCATTCCTCTGTGTCTTCCACAGAGCATACATCACCGCTGCTAATGCAGACGACCTGATTAAGCTGACGATAAAATGATGCAGAAGGTTGAAGGACAGATGACAGATACACAGCAGTTACCTGTTTGAGTGATATGAGTCAAGCACAGACAGCTCATCAGAGCACCACCCTACTGCTCCAGTCTGAGTTACAGAAATGAAATGACACAGACAATACAGAATGACAAGCTGAAATAGAGTGACAGAGCCAACAGTGACACCATCCTGTTGATTCCACCTTTTTTTATTCATTTAATATACATATGGCTTTAGTTTTCCAACAGGAGGAAGGGCTCACAGGGCGTCCCGAATGTTTTTAATTTATTCATCTTTTTTCTATTTTTTTCTTTTTTAGTATTGTGTAGACATAATATTTTAATATTTTAAATAATGCTACCTAAATGTGGCACAGATTTCTGCACAATTGACTATAGAAAATTATTATTTTATTTTAAAAGGCAGATCTTTTTATATAATTCCATGCTTTATGGCTGATTGTTCCAGTAAACAGTGCTAATGACAACGATATTGACAATAAATTTCATAAAATATACGATACATTAAAACTACTAAAACTATAACACCACTGATGTTCACTAGTTGATATTCACTACTGTCATGATATTTTAAAAAAGTAATTATAAAATCACAGAACCCCAATAGACTTAACTTTGAGACCACGACTCAAAGTCAAAGTTTTAATCATGTTGTGATTAAAATGTTTTAGGAGTCTGATAAATACCATGAAGCCTTTACAGCGTTGTTATAATGTTCACACAGGCAGTACAGGGTGACTTATGTGTCCTGTAAATACACTGATACTGTATAATCTCACTTATCACACTCACACATACAAACTGCAAACAAAACCCTCATCTGCATTCACCTTTGTCCTTTTAAATGGTACAGACATCTTGAGAAGTCGTGAAGAAAAGGAGAAAAGAGGTTTCATTATAATTATGTGTCAGGCTAGAAAGGCCAGCTAGCTGTTGATTTCTGCACCCAGATGAGCTTCCTTTGACATCTACCATCCTTTCTTCCTATCTACATCTCCCTCAAACACACACACACACACACTTGCTTGTTCGCTCTTGATAGCTTACTCATATTTTCCCTCTCTCTGTGTGTCTTCTCTCCCACATCTTAATGCCCCCCTCCCATTTACAACAAATTAAGTTTTAGCTGAAAGTGAATTTCAAGCATGGCTGATTTTGAAGGTAGACTAACTTACTTTTTGTTCATTCTCATTTTCAGGTTTCTGTATTTCTGTAGCCCCTTATTCCCTTTCTGCTGTATGGTTCCCAGTTATAGAAAGCATTATATATATATATACGTGGTGTAATTTTGTCATGTCTTTCAGGACAGTTTTCTTCTCTGGCCCTTTCTGTCTGAGGTCCTTTGAATAGCAAGCAGACCTGAAAGCTGTTCCAAAATATTGGAACAAAGCAACGCCCTCAAGTGTGAGCCATTTCAATTTCAGAAAAATAAATATTATCTCTGTTAGCAAACCTGCCACATTTCAAGGTGCATTACAATGAAGGCCATCTTGCTGATTTGGAAAGAGGGACATGAGATGCACCGATAAGACAAAGACTCTGCACACAGATCACTGAAAACATGGTGATAGAAAAGGATTTCTATTAACCACACATGACCTCCTGGTCCTCTTCATTATCCATATGGTGACTATTCTCTCTCTCTCTCTCTCTCTCTCTCTCTCTCTCTCTCTCTCTCTGGCTCCATTTCTTCTCTCCCTCGCTTTTCTCACTCTGTCTCATTCCCTCACTCTCTCTATTCTATCTGCTCCTCATTATGGCTCTCCATATCGCCTGGATGATAGCACTGCTGCTGATACAGGAGTTTCAGTGTGCAATAAAGCACCTGGATGATGTCCTGGAGGGCCTATTGGTCTGAATAAAGGACCAACCGAAGAGAACGAGGTCAGATCAAACTCTTTATTGCCCTCCCTAATGTGAAATAAGTGGCTGGCAGTCAAACTCGGGTCACAGTGCAATCTGGAATCAGATCTGTTAGGGAATGGCATGCACACTGCAAGGTGCAAATGGAAAAGGCTGGTTGTGTGTGACATCAAGATGTCACAACGTTGCTCACACACACACACACACACACACACACACACACACACACACACACAAATCAGGGTGGGTCATCTAATAGCAGTTTTCTGTTAAGGACAGGAGAATTATGTGTACAAACTTTAAAGCAGGCTTTGGAATCTGCAAAATACTAGCAACAAGTACAAGAAGACTAACACCACAGGAGAGTCCACTGAGTTTATTGTAATTGGATTTTAGAGTTTAGAGAAAACAGATGAACAAAATTAGTCTAGATTCTTCAGTGATGAAAGGAGGAGAGCATGTGGGAAACAGAGATCTCCCAATACTACAAAGCTGTTTCAATTTCACATTTATCAAGGAGCATGGTTCTGATTTTGAGTATATCAAATCCCTAGCACTTATCCAACCATGTGGCAGAGACATGCTTTCCTGTCTCCTCCATTCCTTTACATCTACTCACCCCCCAGCCCCCCGCCCCCCCATCCCTATCTCCGTCACTCCAGTCTCACGTTGACCTTCTCTTCACGCAAGGCAAAGCTGCTATTGATTAAATCTTGGCAGAGAGTGTACAAACACAAAGATAAGCTCGGACAGGGAGAGGAGTGGGGGTGTGGGGCTGGAGGGGGTGTGGCAGCAGGCAGAGACTTGCCCATTCAAAGAGTTCCACATCCTTTATTCACACTAACAGGCTCCAGGACAAGGTTCCCCACTGTTCCTCTGCCTGCATAGGCTACAATGACCATTACAACAACAAAAAAATTACCTTTCTCCCCCCTGTGAGTGTGTGGCTCCTGTTTCCATGTCCCTTCATACCTCCCTCCACCAGCATTCACTGCCATTTCTCAGCTCAGGCTTGGGCAGCTCATTGCTCTGGCCGAGACTCGAGACATGAACAAGTGGTGCTGGTGTTCCTTACATACAAAGAAAGCCAATTATTCCATTCACAATAGAATACGGTGCAATGCCTGGGTGAGAGGCATGCTGGGATGTGCATGTTGCTAACATGGTCATTAGTAGCTCCTGAAATTTATTTCAATATTTAAAGCTGTATAATGATAATCAATGTCCAAATCCAAATTCTATGTAGACACTGTTTTGGAATAACAAAGCATGTGATTATGGTAAAAACTTTAAATATCTGTGATAAATATCACAATTTGAGCATGCCAACTTCCTTCTAATTTTTGCAAATTAAATGATTTGCCTCTATTTAATATATATATATATATATATATATATATATATATATATATATATATATATATATATATATATTTTTTTTTTTTTTTTCCCCATAGTTGAAACATTACAATTAAAGAACATTTCTGAATGCTAGCTCAGGACACTTCCAAAACAAACCAACAAACACACGCACGCACGCACGCACGCACGCACACACACACACACACACACACACACTGCTAGTCTTATGCCATTAAAAAAAATGGTAATTGTTAATGCAGCTAATTAATGTTAATTTGATATGGTGAAGACTACACAAAGACTACAACTATGGTTTGGACTACAAATGTTTACATATAAAATATTTGACTGGTTAAATTTATATTTTATACTATATTATGTTTTTACATAGATTACAGTATGTTTTTACATAGTGTTTTAATGTATAATTAGTTTTGTTATTAAATTCCTTACTTCTTTCCTTCCTTCCACCGTTCATAAAATCAGTCCTTCTGGAAACCAGCCAAATGTCCCCAAGAGGACAACACTGTCAGATATTACTATCCTTGTGGGTACACTTGGTACATGCACACATGTTGACACAAAAATACACACACACACGCACGATCACACACACACACATATTCTTTCCTTCCTCTGACTCAATGTAAAACAAGCTCAATCTTAGTGCTGATGAAATGCATCAGTGCTTGGCCACTTGGTGACAGAGGGGAAAAATGCTTCCAGTAAAAGTGCTTATGTTGCACTTCTCCCTCTGACTACAGCCATAAAACACCACTCCATCAACTTACCTTACAGAAACAAGTGTGTGTGTGTGTGTGTGTGTGTGTGTGTGTGTGTGTGTGTGTGTGTGTGTGTGTGTACTATACTGTATACAGAATGAACAACTCAACTCAATTCAACTCAACTGTTCAAAAAAACCCAAGAACTGTTCAAATTGTGCTTCAGGACCTATTTTTGCTTGCCTGTAGAGCATGTGGATAAAAACTGGGTCACTTTGCAAAACCAAACATGCAAAACAACGAATTGAGAGAAGAATGTCAAGAAATCCAAAGAAAAAAAAAAGCAAAGAAACTCCAATGACTGGAGACTCTACTGCAAGGGGGCCATCATTCAGAGATACAACATAGCAGTGTGTGTGGCTTTCTCAGACGAGTACCAAGCCTGACCCACACACAAAAAAAAATAGAGATAAATGAGTAAAATAACAAGTGAGAGATAGAGAGAGAGAGAGAGAGAGAGAGAGAGAGAGAGAGAGAGAGAGAGAGAGAGAGAATAGAGTAGGTGTATAGGTGGTTAACAGGCCATTACAATGACCCTGTCAGTCTCTCTGTCTTTCTGTCTCTATCAGTCTTCTACTGTATACTACTCTCAGTGTAAATACTGATCTAATACTGAACTGCACAGCACAGGCAATTGCGTTAAGTCTGCAGCTAATGTTAAGGTCAGTCTCCTATGTAGAAATGTGTCTATTCTTCACTTTTGTTGAAAATAAATAATTTAATTCTCACTGCACTATTATACTGTTAGTTCATGGAACACTCATGGATTCTGGTGGTCAGTGTAGCCTGCAGAAAAGACTCCTAAAACGAATGGCATCTCTTGGCTTCTCTGGCAGGTTACGTTAGAAGTACACTGAGCTTTAATTAGAGCAAAAGTTAACAAACTCATTGGGTTAATGGGCATGTGGGTTTGCAAACATCTGAATGTCTAAAAGGTGCTGAAACCCATAACCAACTGCCACTTATTGAAACTGTAATAAACATAAGTGACATTATAAACCTATATCAGTAACAGTCAGTCAGTAACTGAATCCATAACATATTTACACAACTATTATACAGTAGCTTGTTATTTATCTCTGTAAATAATCTAAATAACTAACTGTCACTCTCCTCTTTAGTGCAGTTGAGAAGGCTAGTTAGCAGCTTAGTTGGCAGACACTACATACAGTACATCCTGCGGTCTTTTTCGTTCTCTTGCATATGAGGAGCGAGTAAGAATTTAACAGATGACCAGACCAACAGATAAAACAGATAAAAGAGAGCACACAGATAGATATTTACAGATCTATACACACAGACTGTATACTGGTCTTTTACAATCCTTACTAGGTTGCAAATGTACATTATAATCAGAACTAATGAAAGTATTTCTACTTCATTTTAAGGCTGGACAATATGTAAGGAGTAAGTATATACTGTTGGAAAATAATTAATGACATGGTCTGGAATATTATTTTCCTATAACAGAGACAAAATGTGTTTTATACCTCTGATACTTGCCAATGATAATTTTATGAACTAATGACACCCACATTTATTAGTGTACTGTTACATTTAAAGATCTATTCTATAAGAAGCTTTAAGGTTCCTATTATCACTTACTTGATAGCAAATTGTTCTCTCAACAGTCTCTCTTTCTTTTCTCTCTTGAAGTTCCTAAAGACGACATCATGCCGCTTATCATTTTTGAGAAGCTGCAAAAAAGTGCTCTGTCCTGTAGACTGTTACAAAGCACCGAAGACGACGTCTATAAATTTTAATTAAATGCCTCCTAATACAAAGATTCATCAAAGTTTCTTTGCTAAATAACAGTAAGTTTATATTAAAAATCCATTTATTCTAAGTCTAAGACCATATAGATTCCAGTGAACAATACAATTACTATTTGGAAAGTGTTCATTTAATATAAATCTGCACTTGTATTACAGCTGGAACTACTTTCAAGCTGCGCTGTTCCAAAACTAATCAATCCCTTCTAACCAATCAGATCTAGCAATTCAACAGCCCTGGGCCATAAAGGGCTATTAAAAAAAAGTCATTATATTTGGAAAAAATAACATACTAATAGCTTACTAACACATTTTGCTGGTAGACCATAGACATATATCACAATGTTTAGTTTTGATAAGAAAAAAAAAAAAGTCCAATCTATGAGTTCAATAAAACATCTAAAATAAAAAAAAGCTAAATCAGCTATTGAGAAAGTATAATTTATCATGTTGACAAAATTCAATATTATATCATCATATTCTTGACTAGCACCTCAAGTCAATAATATTATTCTTTCACATTGATTCTATAAGGATCAATATGACCAAGCTGTATTGTTTATTATCACTTTGCCTCAGTGGCATAATTTCACTCAGTGATCAGCCTGTAAACATCCTGTCAATGTCATGTCTTACCATCCCACACGCTAAACTGATGACTGGCAGTCCTGGTTCTCCTTCATGAGCTCGTGATTTGAAAGAAATCATATTATTTCCACTCTCTCATATACAGTATAACAAATAATCTAGCATTTGTTAATAGTTTTCAAATTAGACTGAATCTCAATGAAAGTGCGAAATGTGTTATTTTCATCCATCGTCCCCTCTGGTGCTGGGTGTGAAAGTCATTCACGTGATATATGAGGAATTCTTCATTATTAAATTATGCAGAGCCTTAAAAGCATGCATCACACAAATGTATTTCAGTCTGATTTCATTTAGATGCCTATATTTTAGGTGAAATCATCTTTTATCCCAGTGTTTTTCAGGTAAGCTTGTAAACCATCATTGTTTAGAGTCTGCGAAACACAGACAAACACCAGGCATCATACCTCCACTGGCATCTGTCTCATTTTAACATTATTAAAGGAATATAATATCATATGAAGCGCTGATGAAATTTAGTATTATAATTAGGACTTAATAGTCATGACAAATCAGATAGATAGATAGATAGATAGATAGATAGATAGATAGATGGATAGATAGATAGATAGATAGATAGATAGATAGATAGATAGATAGATAGATAGATAGATAGATAGATAGATAGATAGATAGATAGATGTAAAACTTGATTTGGTTGTTGCCTGGCATGTGCAAGATTTTTGGTATGTGTGCCTCAGTTTAATTGCACCACATCGTTGTCTTGCACCACTGGACTAACATAATGTGCAGATAAAACTGGTGTACCCTCATATCTCTCTCTCTTTCTGTCTCTCTCTCTCGCTCTCTCGTTATAAAAGAAGCTGCCATAGACCCAAGAACACAGGACATAAAAAGACAAATAAGGCCATAAAACTCCCTTATGCCCATGCATACTAATACAACTATGCCCTCTATGCAGCACACTCACCCCTCCTTTAAATCTGACCTGCTGCAGTGCTTTTTAAAGGATGTTTCCTGATGCACAACGCTGTTGTATGGAACCGTGCGAGGCAGCACAGTAACAGTACAATGCAGCAAAAAGCTTGTTCCCCTTTATGATCTGAAGACATAATTAATTATGACAGTTTTATTTGACCTGAAATGAATATACGAATATTTGCCATGTTCCTGTCATGTGCCTTATCAGATCTGCCCATCAACTGTAAAAATGTTTTACTAGAATAAAATAGCTGTCCTTCAATATGGAGGTCATGATAACTTTCACATGGATGTCAGTGTGAATTAGCATAGCCATTCCTTTTACTAGTTCAAATTCTAATTCAAATTCTAATTTATTTGTGTAGTGCGTTTAACAATGGACATTGTCTTAAAGCAGCATTACAGAACATAAACATAATACAAAAAGTTTAATAAAAAGGTTAATATAATACAGAAATTCAAGATTAATATTCGATATATTTAAAATGTGTTTGTATTTATCTCCAATGAGCAAGTCTGAGGTGACTAGTGGTGCCTGATACACTGAAAAAGCATGTGACAAAAACAGTGACATATATTGGAATCTTTTGATTATCACGACTACCACCTTCTACTACTTCTAACACCGTTACTATTACTTCTACTACTAATATACTGTAACTACTGCATCTACCATTACAACCACCACCACCAATACTACTATTCTACTGTTACTACTACCACCACTTTTACTACAACTACCACTCCCACCACCACTACTACTATTACAACCGTCACTGCTACTATTCCCATTCTATTACTACTTCTGCTTCTGCTACACTACTATAATACTGTTACTTTTATGTTACTACTACCCTATTATGACAACTACTATTACTTCTATTGCTGTTAATATTCTTAAAGATGCTTTATTAATACTGCTACTAGTTGAGTTCACCTACTACTTCTGCTGTACTATTACCACTGCCACTATTATTACTACTACTATTGCTAGTCTGCTATAACCACTACCACTAGTACTGTTACTACTGTTACTAATACTACTACTACCACAACCAGCATAATACTGTCATTCCCACTACCACCAATGCTGCTGCTACCGCTACTAATCTACAATTCTTACTACTGCTGCTGCCATTACTAGTACAACTACTATCACTCAACTACTACCACTATTACTAGTAATGGTACAGTACCTGTACCATTTGACTGTATATTTGTAATCACACCCTCTAGTGTCACCCATATGAGGATGGGCCCCCCTTTGAGTCTGGTTCCTCTCAAGGTTTCTTCCTTACCAATTTATGGGAGTTTTTCCTTGCCACTGCTGCCTGAGTCACCTCAGACTTGCTCAATGGGGATAAATACATACATAAATACATAAATACATACATACATACATACATACATACATACATACTGTGAACTATATATATCTTGATTTTTTATTATATTAATTCTTTATACTTCTCCTTATGTTTACCTTCTGCTCTATGTTTATGTTCTGTAAAGCTGCTTTGAGACAATGTCCATTGTAAAAAGCGCTATACAAATAAACTTGAATTGAAAATTGAATTGAAAGTACTTTACTATCACTATCACCACCACCATCAGTCTACTCTTACCACTAGTACTACTGTTACTCCTATCACTATAACTAGTACCAGTAATCAAATTTGTATACTAACACCACTACTAACACTTCCCTATTATTACTTCTTCTAACACTACCACTCCTCTACCCTCACTACTCCTATCACTCCTTTACCATTTCTGCTACTACTATCACTACTAGTACTATTAATACTACTATCACCACTACTATTACTGCACTATTTCTACTGTTACTACGACTATTAGAAGTACTACTACTAATACTATTGGGGCAGTGGAAGCTCAAGTGGTTAAGGCTTTGGGTTTTTGCTTTGGAAGATGGAGGTTCAAGCTCCAGCACTGTCAATCTGCCACTGATGGGCTCTTGAGAAAGGCCCATAACCCTCACTGCTCTAGGGCGCTGTATCATGGCTGGCTGACCCTGCGCTCTGACCCCAACCTCTGAAGTTGGGATATGTGAAGAAAGAATTTCACTGTGCTGTAATGTACATGTGACAAAATAAAGGCTTTTATCTTCTATTACTGCTAATGTACTATTACTACTACTACCACTACAACTCCACTATCCACTAAATCTAAAACCTTAAAGGTGAACTAAACACATCAGTCATTAATCTTCAGTTTTCATCTGCTTTTGTTTATTCGTTCATTAATTCATTCAATGTTAGCATTTAGTGCTGACATTGTGCTGTTAATCAGATGAAAGATATCACATTAGAAAGCAATGAACATTCATTTCTTTTTTGTACTGAAAATGTAAGCTTCAGTACTGTATGTACACCGACTCTAAAGCTCGCAGTGTTTCAGAACTACAATCAGCAGCGTATTGGCCTGATTTACTCACCTCACCAATAATTTACCAATTCAAATCACATTTCATAAGAAAACGATTTCTTTTCTAAACTGATGCCACATTCCTTATCAACAGATGTCCTTTCATCACAGACCCTTGCAGCCTCGTTCTCCTTGAAACCTGGAAGTGATGGCGGAAAATATGAGAACGGGTCTTAATCTATCAAGCATTTCTAATGAGTTTTTCTTCTACAATTATTTGATAAGAGCAGAAACAGCACTGGAGGCACTGCGCATGATCCAACACCTGGTTTAGCAAGGCCTGAATGCTCTGATCTCTCTCTCTTTCTCTTTAACTCTCTTTCTCCCACACACAAACACACGCACACATACTTCCTTCGGGGAAAATGAGTCTGAAAAAAGGGGAAGCGCCATCTCTACTCATATTTATAGATATTATTAGCTGAAGGGAATCCTAAAGCATATGGAACTACATGACATGCCCTAAAGACTTTTTCAGATGCCTCAGGAAGTTCATACTGATAAACACAATCAAAACACACCAAAGTCCCACTATTAATATCATAGCTTTCCAGCTGGGATTATCAAATACTGTAGCCTGCGGGCTGGATCCGCGAGTGTTTTCTCTGGCCCTAACAAATCCCCTTACACATGTTTCCAGTTACATGTTGAACCTATAGTGTATAGAATACTGTCCAAATATAAATACCTAGTCTGTGTGTGTGCATATGTGTGTGTGTGCGTGTGTGTGCAGGTGTCATTGTTAAAGTAGGATTGCAGAGCAATAACATTCATTCATTCATCCATCTTCTACCGCTTATCCGAACTACCTCGGGTCACGGGGAGCCTGTGCATCTCAGGCGTCATCGGGCATCAAGGCAGGATACACCCTGGACGGAGTGCCAACCCATCGCAGGGCACACACACACACTCTCATTCACTCACGCAATCACACACTACGGACAATTTTTCCAGAGATGCCAATCAACCTACCATGCATGTCTTTGGACCAGGGGAGGAAACCGGAGTACCCGGAGGAAACCCCCGAGGCACGGGGAGAACATGCAAACTCCACACACACAAGGCGGAGGCGGGAATCGAACCCCCAACCCTGGAGGTGTGAGGCAAAAGTGCTAACCACTATGCCACCGTGCCCGAGCAATAACATAATCACTAAAAAACCTATGAAAGCTATCAAGCTATTAGACTGAAATAGATGAGAGATTTTGGTTGAGTTTAAAAACTAAAAATCACTGAAGAGTTACTGTGTCTGTACTGAAAAATCTCTAGTTCAGCACTTTTACAGTTTTAAACAAGATCACCAGTTCAGTCCATGTTTTGAGCAACAGTGCCATATTTACAGTAATTTCATCAGGATGATGTTTTAAACTTACTTAAGAAAATATATAAAGACAGATTACTTTTTATTCAGTTCTGCTTTCTGATACATTTTTCTGGAGCTTAATATCATAAGCCTTGTAGTGCACTGTGTGGGCTTCACAAAACATCGGTTACAGCTTTTATAGTGCATTTTCAAATAATAATGAAAAAAATAAATCAAATGTACATGTTTTACCTACTTTAAATGGTGTTTAAATGGATTGATACCCATGTAACATGTGTATACTGTATACAGTATATATTAATAGTGTCTGACAGCACACTGTTAAAAACACTATAACGGTGCATAGTCAAGAAATAACAGTCACATAAGGCTGTTGATTGGTGAATAAAGTCCAGAAGTTATTATTTACATTGTGAAAGTTAACGGGTCATTTACAGTCAAATTGTGCAGCTTACCCATGCAAACTCTATATTCAAAGTATGAATAAGGTATTAACTCCTCACTAAGTCATTTTTCTTTAAAGATTTGTGACTTGGATATACAGAACTGTAGATACACTACACAATAAGTACAGACGTTAATGAAATAATACTTTTATAGCTTGGAATAACATTTAGGAAATTGGTGATGCCTATTTCATCTCAATTGGGTTTGTGGCTAAATTAAGACATGGGCACAAATGAGCACATGCCCACACAAACAAACACACACACACAGACACACACACACTCACCACGCTGAGCCCCAGCTGCTCTCTCTTTAGGTAGTCTAGGTTTCTTTGCTCAAGGCTGGACAGATAGTGCTGTAGGCGAGAGTAGGTGTAGGGGTAACAGTAGGCAAACTGGTACACGTCATCCTCGCGGTCGAAACAGAAGGCGAAGGACATCACATAGTTCCTCCGATGGTCTGGGCACCGGTAATAATACACATTTTTGGCTGGCAGTCTTTGCCTGAAACACAGGAAGAAAGGAAGGAAGAAAGGAGGGAAGAAAAAAGTCATGATATTATTTAAGAATGCTGCTCTGTAGTGAAATCTGGAGCAAAGATGGATTTCATTCTGTATATCTTATTAACAGTATGTTTAGGTGTGAGGTAGAATATTTGTGGTGTAAGCAATAAAACAGGAAAAAAAAAAAAACATGATGCCATTGGCCTCAGTGTGTATTACCTATTTAACAATTCTGCCAAGAGTGAGCCCATGGAGACTTCTCACAACTTGCAGTAATTTCCATATCACTTATGATACATTACTCCAGGGTACAACCATTTACTCAAAGCCATCAAGAAGCCTTTGTGTACTTTTTTATGTTCTGGAAGCTTAAATTTCTCAATTTGCAATCCTTATGTCCCCTTGTTGGCCTCTCTGAGACCAGTGACTGATGCTGTGCATGAGGAGAATAAAGCACTCTGCACACATTAAGGTTCTCAGGAGAGAAAAAGGCATGATTTGATAAGTCATTTTTCTCCTGCCGCTCTGGGATCACCTCTAGTAAAGATGGCCACCAATGAAGAAAAGTAGAGAATGGAGAAAACAATCCAGAAAGCAGCAAGAGCCATCAGTGAGAAACATGACACTAGTGCATAGACCCCTATAGACTCTCATCTTACTCAGGGTACTGCGCTCTTTTCTTTATCTTCCTCTCCATCTCTTTAGTCTGCCTTGTGTCCCCTCGTTAAACTGTTCTTTTTTTCCAAGTTGACTTCAACCCTCAATTTCAAATCAGCTAGGTAAATGCAATGAACAATACAGTAAATGTGAAACAATGAACGGTGCGGCCCTACTCATGGTTATCGGAAATGTCTGCTGATTAAATGTTGAGTTGTGTTCTAATTAGCAGGGCGTGGATGAGTGAGAGAAACAACCGAGAGAAATCTCTCTTCATCCTAGAGAACAACGTGATGAGAAACAGCCGAGAGAAAATGGAGGCTGGCTCGGACATTAAGGGACACGATGAATACAGACAATCAGCAGATAGACTGAGAGCTGGTGGGAAAACCAGAGGCAGGGAAAGAGAAAGAGAAAGATAGGCGACGAAGGACAAACAAAGAACATGAGCTATAAGGAAGGGTGGCAGAAAGGAAAGAGAATAGAAGATAAGAAAAGAATGATCAGAGGATGGGATAAAATGAGCATGAGTACACTGAGAAACCAACTGAGAGGAGGAGAGGATCAGACAGAGATTGCACTTGTGTCTGATAGTGTGGTGGTTACTGGACAGCTGACTGATAAGGAAGAGAAACAACTCTTTCGAATTGGCCTCGGCTAAACCAGGCATCCCGTTATCTAGCCAGCACCACGATTTAGAGGCACTATAAAGCAATAAGAAACAGCCACACATACGAGCCAACAGGCATCAAAGAGACAGTTACACAAACACTCAGTAAACACACACTCACACAGACTAAACAAGTATGCCAACAAATTCCCTCATGTCTTTGCTGCTTCAACAAAGTGAACAGCAGAAATTGAAATTAAACCAAATTAGCTTGGCTCTGTAGGCCAGAAGGAAGAAAAGACAGAGTGAAGAAAAGAGGGCAGTCGATAGTGAAGGAGAGAAATCTCAGGAGTCTGTGTCTCAGCAGAATACTAATACTGTAAAAGTGCCTTTTTCAGTATGATTACTGCCATTGTTGAGAACACACACATAGTAGAACACACACACACACACACACACACACACACACACACACACACACACACACACACACACACACACACACTATGGCACAGGAGGCAGAGGTCATGTCAGTACTGGGATCTGGCCTACATTTGCATTAGGTTCATGGCTGCATGTCTATTTCCTATGCACTCCAAGCAACACTTTCACACAAACACTGACATTCTAAGCACATCTGAACACCTCTGTTCTTATACAGTGTTAATGATAACACCTGATTTTAATTTTTCATTTTTTTTCTTTTTAGTCGTTAGACTCTCTACTGGCTTCTCTTCATGTTTGACCTTGTTGGCTACTGAGCAAGTCCTGACTATTGATTTTAATTACCCACTGGGAATGTACTGCCTGCCTTCCCTGCTTTACTGCACTACTATTGGCTAAAGAAAATAGCTTTGTATGTTTCTCCAGAGAGGGAGAGAGACAGACAGAGAGAGAGAGAGAGAGAGAGAGAGAGAGAGAGAGAGAGAGAGAGAGAGAGAGAGAGAGAGAGAGAGAGAGAGATTCAGGCAGAGAGGCAGAGACAGAGCGAGAGAGCTTGAAGCATCTCTAAACGGTCGAACAGTTTCTTTCTTCTCTTCTCTGTAGCTCTCTCTCCCTCTCCCTCTTTGCCCTGCTGTGGCCAATGGCAGTTTGTTTTATCTAAATGATGGTGGCCCGTGGCTTGGTGTGCTCCCGGATTTGGTACAGTGCCCTCGTTCCCAAAAAGATTTATCTTTGTGTCAGAGGGGAAAAAAACAACACCCTCCGGACAACAATGTGCACACTAGAGCCTGGGTGATGTATCTCATGACCGATAAAAAACAGCCAATATTAAAGTTCCAATGCCTTATCCCTATCAACATACATCAAAATGTGTATTGCAATGTCATATTCTAGAACCATTTTAATGAACGTAACACTGTTTTTGTTTAGACGCTCATAACAGCCTTTCAGGTTTTAACCAATAGTAATTGTACATCACACGAGTGATGTCTGCGATGACATTGATTCAAATGTGTGTTTCATTTCTGCATTTAATCTGCTGATGCACCAGTATTCACAAATCACTTAGTCACTGGAAAATGAATGATGTGCAACTTAAGGCCATTTTTGTATGGTTCATTAATTCAGAAACATTAAGGCATTAAATGCATATATGCATAAGTGCTTCAATATATTACAAATCTTTGTGCTATGTATATAATATATATATATATATATATATATATATATATATATATATATATATATATATATATATATATATATATATATATATATATATGATAATATATAGAATATATATATATATATAGAATAATCCGGTTTATATATATATATATATATATATATATATATATATATATATATATATATATATATATATATATATTTTTTTATTTTTTTACGGAAAGTCAGAGGTCAAAATACAGAATAGTACAGATCAGTAAGAATAGAATATAGTTATTCTCAGTATCAGTGGTGATTTGATGCATGCATCATATGTTTCCAAATGTTGAAATGTACTTAATTGTACTTAACTAAAGCCCTCGGTATCTGTTTTGATCCACATCAACTTTGACTGATACTACTGAATATTACAAAGCTTAATCTGCTTTAAATCCAGATGCTCCACATGCTCTATACGGTACAACCATAATCAAAACACTGGTTAAGGGAATATCTTTAGGAAGAGTGATATTCATCCTCCAGGATCATTCCAGAAACACTGTAAAGCTGCTGTGTTCTGTCTGCTTGTGGTGCCATGACACCTGACTAAACACTTTTTCACATTGTTCTTGTCACGCATTGGTAGATCTACAATAAATACTGTACCCTCCTCTGTACATGTACTTATACAGAGAAACACACACACACACACACACAAATCAGATCATAGATAGTTCCTTAGATTTGGTCTCAAATGGAATGTTTGTGTCATTATTGTCACTGCTGTTTCATTCATTAATTCATTCATCTTCTACCGCTTACCCGAACTACCTTGGGTCACGGGGAGCCTGTGCATCTCAGGCGTCATCGAGCATCAAGGCAGGATACACCCTGGACGGAGTGCCAACCCATCGCAGGGCACACACACACTCTCATTCACTCACGCAATCACACACTACGGACAATTTCCAGAGATTCCAATCAACCTACCATGCATGTCTTTGGACCGGGGGAGGAAACCGGAGTACCCGGAGGAAACCTCCGAGGCACGGGGAGAACATGCAAACTCCACACACACAAGGTGGAGGTGGGAATCGAACCCCGACCCTGGAGGTGTGAGGCGAACGTGCTAACCACTAAGCCACTGTGCCCCACTGCTGTTTCATGTATTCTTATTTTTTAATCCCTCTCTCTCTTTTTCTTGCATCATCTCTGTTCACTATACTTCTTAATGTGTGAAGGTTAAATGTTTTTAAATACAAACAAATCTGACAAGGGGTAAAAGCCCACTATTATCTTATCCGAATGCTAAAATGCATCACAGGTATCACAGGCATGGGATGAGGAGAGATTTTATTTAGTAGCTAAGTATAGCTACAACACTAGCTCATACTGGCCAACCTTTTAATATCTCCCATGTACCTGGGTTGCGCCTGATTTCGTACAAAAATTCCAGCAGCTCTGCACAAAAGCTACAAGAAGGAGGAAGTAGAGCGCGACAGATCCACGCAGGAGTCGAAGGATGGCACGGTTACTAAGCAACATGGCCAGTTTTGTCGTGTGGCCTGTGATGGCATTTTTATAAATGTATAGTGGAGGAGTTTTGTTATTGTTCTCATGTATTTGAATTGCTGGTGTTATTTGTGGTATTTGAACCAGCAGCGCATGCATGGGATCTGAGATTGCAACTAAACAGGTAGCTGAAGAGCAGCAGTAGGAGATTCCACTTCCCAGCAGGGGGCTGGGGAGACCAAGAGAGAAAGAGAGAAAGGGAGAGAGCATGTTTACTCCACACAGTAAATAAGCAGTTTGGTGATATTTGAAAATGCTAGGGGACCTTGCGGAAATGTCGACTTCAAACAGAAAAAGAGGCCTTTTTCACACAACAAAATGCCTGCAGAGATTCTACAGCTACTGTTTAGCTTTTCTCTTCCTCCAGCTTCAAAGACAAACGCACAATAAAAGGCATCTGATCTAACTTTTCCTCTCTCTCTCTCTCAGTACCTCTACATAAAACTGCACTTAAACAAAGTCATTTCTTTGGTTTTTTATTTCACAAATATATTTATTAGAGATTTCCTGCGGAAATATGAGCGGGACCCGAAGCCGTGGGTGAAGAGTACAGCAACAAGCATCTTCCACATCAATTACTGTTAGTCAGTCGTTAAAATGCACCACTCCATGTGCAGCATTATGATTAACAGCACATTTACTGCAGCTTCAAGCAGGTCCTTAAAATTCGCTTGTGCGTTACTCATCAATGGCTCTGTCTTTTGGAGTATCATCTGTGCCGCATGCTGTTTATTTCATCTAATTATAATTTGACATATGATTGGATGGCTGCATGATTACATGTTTGAATGGAGCATAAGACCAGAAGCTTAAATTTTATTTATTTTTTTTTTTAAAGTCTTTCATATTACTAGCTTCTAAAACTAATCTGCTGTATTTGTGAGTTTTGTTGTAGGTTTTTCTGGCAATCCAGAGAAACTGTTGCACACATTGTCACCAGATCACAACAGATGCTAACATGCTAACATCAGATCATGTTCACTAAATGGACAACTGCTGTCCTTCTCATGGAAATCTGTGCAAGAGGGATTTTGAAATATACTTAAAAAACTGACACCTTGTTCCCTTTCATCATCTAAACTATCATTCTCTCTGTCATCACAAATTAATGGTTAAATTAACTTCTCGAATATGTTACATATTGATCAAAAGCTTCTAAATCGAATCACACCATGCTGTATCATAGACGCTTCAGTGATTGGGTCAAATATCAAACCATTGCCTCATGAATCTTAATCGTATTGAATCATAACAAATCCAGGTCAGGTGGCATTATCAAATATCGAATCTTTGCCTTATGAATCTGAATCGTATCGTGTTGTCGCTGATTCAGTGACCAATCCTCACTTTATGAATCTGAAGCAAATTGTCTTGTGTGGAAGCCTGCAGTTACACTAATTATGATGACACTTCATCAGAAGGAAACGTACACTGGGCCTTCAGTATACGTTTCTAATTAATGCATAAATATGATTTAACCTCCAATGAATTATATGACATTTTTGCAGCTTCTGTGTACAGACAGAAAATAAAAATCATAGTAATATTTATAAATACCGAACTGCAGCTTTAACATAAAAATTGCCTTCCAAGAAACGTACAAGTGTCAATCATGTGACTATTTCCAATGTCAGGAAGAAAAATAAAGTTTATCTCAATCAGAAAATCATCTCAGTCAGCAATATAAAGCCTGTGTTCCTAAAATAGCTAAAGAGTATGTGTGAGTTCATTTTAATCACATCATTTTAACCAGATAATAAAATACATGGTTTTGTGTGTCGATGCACATACACACACGTGCACGCGCATTTTTTGGACGTTGGAGCTGCAATCCTTTTCATATGCGTACTGGGACACGCTCGGTATAAGCACTGAGAGGAACGGCATGTCATCAAACAGCTCTCTTAGCTCCTAAATCAACCTCTCATTAGAGGAGGAATCATAAACTCCAAGCAGCCAACCAGAGAGAGAGAGAGGGAGAGAGAGAGAGAGAGAGAGAGAGAGAGAGAGGGAGAGAGAGGGGGAGAGAGAGGGAGAGAGAGAGAGGGAGAGAGAGAGAGAGAGAGAGAGAGAGAGAGACAGAGAGAGAGAGAGAGAGAGAGGGAGAGAGAGAGAGAGAGAGAGGGAGAGAGAGAGGGAGAGAGAGAGACAGAGAGAGAGAGAGAGAGAGAGAGAGAGAGAGAGAGAGAGAGAGAGAGAGAGAGAGAGAGAGAGAGAGAGAGAGAGAGAGAGAGAGAGAGAGGGAGGGAGGGAGAGAGAGAGAAAGAGAGAGGGGCAGAGAGAGAGAGGGAGAGAGAGACAGAGAGAGAGAGAGAGAGAGAGAGAGAGAGAGAGAGAGAGAGAGAGGGAGGGAGAGAGAGAGAAAGAGTGAGGGGGCAGAGAGAGAGAGGGAGAGAGAGAGAGAGAGAGAGAGAGAGAGAGAGAGAGAGAGAGAGAGAGAGAGACGGAGACAGAGAGAGAGAGAGAGAGAGAGAGAGAGAGAGAGAGAGAGAGAGAGAAATAACACTGATGTTTAAATTAAACAGAATGTATAGAAAATCTGGAAGGAAGTCTTATTTCTGTGTGTGTGTGTGTGTTTTAATATCTGGGCGGCGATCTGCTCTGTTCTGGAGCAGAGTTCGATTGGGGGTAAATTACTATGCAAGTAACTGCAGGATAGTTGAGGCAGCTTGAGGAAAGTAAACTGGACTCATTCTACTACATCATTACAAAACCAAAAAACACAAGGTGAGATTTATGCTACATGATTTCTCTCTGATTGGTAAGATGTACCACATCATGCATTTTCATTATTCATAATGATTCTCCTATTGCCTCTTCTGTGACATTTCAGAGTCTTGTATCGATTTGGTTTTTATCCCATTAGTGCTGCATCAGTTCAGCTCTGTATTGTTTTCAGAGCTTGAAGCCTTTGCTATATCCCTCTGCCAGGCCTGAAAAAGTAAGTACATCCTTATCATCTAATACTAATGCTGAATATACATAGCTTTTGTTTATTTGAATAATGATGTTTATTTCTGCAACAGAGGCTAAAAGGTTTTTTTAAAAAATCTTATGTTATCTCCCAAGCTGATATCTTCTAGAGTGACACATAAATCAGCAAACTACTGTGACACTATTCAGGCAACATTTACATAATATATAAGATATGCAGATGAAATAAATACAAACATATAGTAAATACGGAAAACATGGTACACATGCTAATAGTGCAATACACCATCCACTCCACAGCCACTTTGCAGTTCATGAATTTAATGCCTGTGTGTCAGCGTGTGAGTGGATGCAGGAGGGCGATGTTGAGGAGCTGCTTGTTTAAAAAAATCTCATTTTATTTGTCACATACACAGCCATACAATCTATGAAATGCTTTTTAACTGTCTGTCATAAAAAAGGAGAAGAGGTTTAAATGTTTAACAATAAAAATAGAAATAGTATTTTCTGTATAAGCAATAGGGAAAACCTGATATTACCAGTTATGGTTAAGATCAGCCTAAATGTGAAACTTCTTTTCTTTATTTTTTGGTTACTCAGAGTCACAATTGATCAAAACACCAACAGAAAAATTTTAAAAAAATATTTCAGGCATTTAAAAAATAAAATTCAATATACAACCATTAACATTTACAAAAGATATATATTGCGCACTCCTGATAGACATGCACAGGTGATTGATCACATACATACACAGATACACATTCAGAAAAAAAAACTGTTTCTGGTATGTTGTTCTGCGTACTTTCTCTGTGTATATATGTTGTTCTGCATGCCTCAGTTCATGCCTGTGTGCGTCTGCTCCTTCACTGACCAGCAGATGGCTATAGTCCTTACGTTATAGACCTGAGAAGTGATCCACCCTTTAGTGGAGTGTCTCTGATCTTTCAGACTCGAAGATAAAAGCAGCCCCACCCTGTCTTTGTTTCAACATGGACCAGTTCACCTGATCTTTCCAAACACACACTTACATCAGAGAATGGTCTATAGTACCCACATGTCTCAGGTGGTTAGGACCATCTGTGCAATCGGCATAATGGTGTGTGCACGTGTGTGTGTCAGATACATGGTGCCCCGTGTGTATGCGATATCAGGGCTGCGGCTCCAGCAAGACGCCCCTCCTTGACCAGGCAGGAACTTGATGTGCTTTAGCAGCAATATTACAGTATGTATGTGTGTGTGTGTGTGTATGTATGAGTGTGACCCCACTGTGGCAACCAGAAGTCCCACTGTGCAAAGGGGAGACTGGATAATTATTCTCAAGCAGATGAGCCCCCTGAACCAGCCGGCATGGCGCCATGCCCCCTCACGGGGCACAGGGTGTCTTGCGTATACACACACACACACACACACAAGGGTGGTAGAGGGGCAGGTGTGAATCGGAGAGAGGAGGAGAGTATTAACAGCCAGACAGGGTGATGTCAGAGAAGTGCACTCGTGTGAGAGTGTGTGTATGTGTCTTGTCACATACAGGTCAGGTGCAGTTCAGCAATATGCCAAAAGGGCGGTGTGACAGCCCACTAACATCTATGTGTCAAACCATGCTTACATTTTTACATGCAAAGTAGTCATATAAACTGTTACAAACAAGAGTAGATAGTTTCAAATATTGATTAGCTTTAAACAGGACAGCACTCTCTGCTGCATAGGCTAATGTCAAGAGGCATCATACTAATGTTACTGAATTAATAAAACACAATGAGCAATTAACATAGCACTGGCTTGTCACTTTTTAAATCAACTTAGAATACAGGGATGAAAAGCCCCACTTTTGGAAATCATTTGCAGAGAGGAACAATACGATAATAACAGAAAACAAGGTGCTTGTGTAAATTAAGGAAAACAGGGAGTGTTACAGACAGAGAGAAAGAAAAAAACAAGAGGATGTTCCAGAGCAGGTGTACTGGCTCTTCCTTCTTCCCCTCTCTCTCTCTCTCTTACACGCTCTCTGGGGACAACAGAGATGTGTTGGCTGATGCATCAGCAGAGTGGGTGGAATGGACCCAAGGAGACAGGCTGGCGCCAGACTGCCTAACAACACTGCACTCTCCCTTATTCACCAACACAACTAAATCCACACACACAACACAAACAAATCCACTCCCACCCAACACAACCCACTACATACACAGTCTGTATGCATGTGAGCACACGCATATATAACACACACCTTCCTATATATTGATGATATTCACTCGTTTCTCTCTCGCTCTACACCACACAGACAGACTGAACTAACAAACATACAACAAAACAACACAGAAAGATACACAGCAAGGTGGATAGTCAGTGAACCCTGAATGTTAGTTCTTTAAGTGCAGGCTGGAGGTTTCTCATGGGAACGAACACTGGTTCTACTGCTTTGGCTTAAAGGTGTGGCCAGGGATATTGAGAAGGTTTTTTTTGGTGTTCTCCTTACATTTTGACAACATAATCAATTCTCAAAGATCTTCAGGTCTCTTTAACCAAGGATAAAAATCAAATGATGAGGCTCACCAACATCTAAACAATGGACATGCAAGACAATTCAGAAAATTCTCCTTCTTGTCAATAAACACTGAATGGATATCTACACTGGAGCAAATATATTTAATATAGCTCTAGCTGGTGCTGCTATTTAATATAGCTTTAGGTGATGCTGCAGTTTAAAGCTAGCTACCGAAAATTCCTGTGCTAATCCAAATCACTCTGTCACTTACAAAACGAAGAAATCGAAGCATAAAGTATAGTGAGGAGGAAAAGGTATTTGAATATTTTTGCTTTTGTTAATATCTAGTGCTTATATCACTTCAGGTTTTGGCTTGTAACTTAGAAATATGAACAAAAAAGTATGTATTCATACATTCATTCATTCATTCATCTTCTACCGCTTATCCGAACTACCTCGGGTCACGGGGAGCCTGTGCCTATCTCAGGCGTCATCGGGCATCAAGGCAGGATACACACTGGACGGAGTGCCAACCCATCGCAGGGCACACACACACACACACACACACACACACACACACACACACACTCATTCACTCATGCAATCACACACTACGGACAATTTTCCAGAGATGCCAATCAACCTACCATGCATGTCTTTGGACCGGGCGTGTATTCATACATTCAAGCATAAATATGTTTAAAAAAATACAACTCTGATAGTAAAAATGATTCATTTTTCCCAGACTCCAAAAGAACATGAGTACTGTTGCATTGATTTTGCTATGTAGTGGTTCAATCAGGGTCCAATCCTTTTAAATTCCACAGGGTTAATAGGGTCACTCTGATAGACTCGCAATTCCAAATCCTCCATAAATAAACTCTGCAGATTGACTAAGCCATGCAAGAACCTTCACCTACTGTTTTAGTAACCAGTCTTGAGGTATTCTGGCTGTATTTTTGGGCTCGTTGTCATGTTGAAACATTTATTTCCTCACCAAATTCAATTTCTTGGTAGAGAAGACTAAATTCTCCTCTTACATGTCCTGGTACATCATTCCATTAAAGCTTCCTTCAAAAGTGTGTAATAGCACGGTTTCATTTGCAGTGAAGCAGCCCCATATCACAAAGTTTCTCCAAATATCATGAAGTGAATTATTAACAAAGAGATTTGTATCTCTAAGATATACTTATTTTCACAGAGGATTTTGCACAAAGTGCAGTTCATTTCTTATTGTTCTCTGTGTAACTGTTGTTTTTTGCTGCTTTCAGGTCATCCTGCAACACTATTTGTTCTCTAAAAGCACAGTGTGAAATCTTGCATTTTGCACCCATGCAGGGATGATTAGTTGTTCCATGAGCTTCCCACCCGTGTATCATTGAACCAGTAACGCTGACAGAAAAGTTTAAGGTCTCTGTTGTGGCTCTGTAGTAGTTCCGATTCCAATCTTGTTTAATAATGTTACCCCAAAGAACTACTTTACTTTCACCATGGTTACTTGAAATCATAAAAGACACAGAAAATGTCTTTTATATAAGGACACTTGGTACAGTTTGAGCAAGAACATTTCCTATTTATTTAGATAAATTTTTATGTAGGGGGCACGGTGGCTTAGTGGTTAGCACGTTCGCCTCACACCTCCAGGGTCGGGGTTCGATTCCCACCTCCACCTTGTGTGTGTGGAGTTTGCATGTTCTCCCCGTGCCTCGGGGGTTTCCTCCGGGTACTCCCCCGGTCCAAAGACATGCATGGTAGGTTGATTGGCATCTCTGGAAAATTGTCCCTAGTGTGTGAATGAGTGTGTGAATGAGTGTGTGAATGAGTGTGTGTGTGCCCTGCGATGGGTTGGCACTCCGTCCAGGGTGAATCCTGCCTTGATGCCCGGTGGCGCCTGGGATGGGCGCTGGCTCCCCGTGACCCGAGGTGGTTCGGATAAGCGGTAGAAGATGAATGAATGAATGAATGAATGAATGAATTTTTATGTAACCTTTACATATATTTTTCATCATGCTTTTTTGACCGTATGAAGTCAAAAGACGTGTGTAAATTTGAAGTGGAAAGATGCACTGGAAGTATATTAAATTACAAAAACAAAAGTGTCTGAATACCATGATCACCTTCCCAATGGATCCAGAGATTTGTTTATTGGGTAACTTCACTCATTACAACCTCAGGCATGCAATTAAACTTCTGTTACCGATTACCAGGAAGCGTATCGCATTGAAGTGGAAATCTGACACTACCATCCCACTAAGAATGTTGCTGTCAGAAAAGAAAACATACTGGTTAAGAAAAAAAGCAATACATTCAACCAAATTTATCAACCTTTCCTGTTTAATATAAAAAACAAACAAAAAAAAAAACAGATGGATTTCTTTCTTTGACTAATGTTTCACAATATACTGAAATTGTAATGTATTAGTGCAATCTTTTACCATACAGATTAACTTGTATCTACTTTTATTTAGCTTTTTTTTTTTTTTCTTTTTTTTTTTGTCTTATCCTGTTATGTATCATCTTGTATTTTGTAATGTGCTACTGTTTAAAGCTAAAATAAAAAAGTGTCTGATTGCTTATTTTCCCTCATTGTATATGACACAAATCCCTCATTTGTGATTTTACAAAAAAAAAACAACAACATTCTAGCAGTGAGGACCTACATATTTGCAGGATACAATAGTGCTTAAGACAGAAGTGTAATATAAAAAGGGAGCAGCAGGGATGATGTCAGACATGTTTTTTTTTCTAATCCATCTGAGTGACTCATTCATGACCATGCCACCCTTCTCTTAATTCTGTCTCTAAGGAAGTGATGTCAGTGAGAGCATAATGCGGTGTGGAGGTCAAAAGATATTTAAGTCACAATGACAGAGCATGTGGTCTATCGGTGTGTGAGTTTCCTTTTATCTGAGAAGAAAAAGACCCATTACATGTCTACAAAATTATCAGATTCCTCTTGAAGAAGCTCAGATCAAGCCATTGGTTAGTGTTAGTGGCTGCTACTGAATCATATCTAAAATGACACTGAAGCCAAAATTTCTGAACATTTTCTGATCATTCCAACAATTGTTCCAACAGTTCATGACGCTTGATGTACGTGTTGTACGTGTTTGCGAATAAACGTTACATATTGAATATATATTGAACTATCAATAGTTTTGTATGCATCTGGTAGGGTGTGGTAGTCTGTCTGTCTCTCTGTCTCTGTCTCTGTCTCTCTCTCTCTCTCTCTCTCTCTCTCTCCCATAAACCATATGTCCCTTGAGGGAATCCCTACCTGGTGCAGCTTCCCAACCTTCCTGACCAAATACCCTCCAGGCACCAGTGCCAGCTGCAGGTTTACGCTCCCCCTCAACCTTGTTGTCTCTTTCACCTCCTCTTTCTCTATGTGTGATCTCTTGGTGCCTGTAGCCAGACTGGTGTCTCTAGATGCCCAGTGGGGCGAGTGTGTA
Source organism: Tachysurus vachellii (assembly GCF_030014155.1). Lineage (NCBI taxonomy): Eukaryota > Metazoa > Chordata > Actinopteri > Siluriformes > Bagridae > Tachysurus > Tachysurus vachellii. Next base: position 10,223,360 of record NC_083470.1, read on the forward strand.
TGTGTGAAGTGGGGGTGAAGGGGTGCTTTGCCTCCCAGACAGCAGATGCTGCCAATTAACTTCCCGGCCACAAGCTCGCAAAGGGACTGGGGAGAGCTGGATTGGCTGGAGGTGCTGGAGAGAAGGAATGGCACTTACTGCGGTTGACTGCAGTCAGCAGGTCCAGGAAAAGACAGGCAGCTTGCTCTATCCCTTGCTCTCCCTCACTTAAAGCACCTTTTGTTACTACAGAGCCTCTGCAAAAACACATCTCAATTACACCCTGGAAGACAAAAGCCTGGCCAAGCTGCCACTCGCAGTTATTTCACATAGACACACAGTTAAAGTTTACTTGCACAGTGAAATACCCTCCAATTTTGTTCACTACAAAATACACACGAGCTCAGTACTTATTTGAAATAGGGTGCAGCCATTTTGGGTCACATACATTATATTATGAAAAACAAACACAGATGCTTCAACAGCAGTTGATGCTATTATCATACGATCAGGATAAAAGGTTACAGGTATATATACTACAGTTGAAACCAGATATTTACATACACTTCAGAAAAAAACACAAAAACTTTTATTTCTTTACTGTCATACATTAAATCAGAGTAAACTTTTTCTGTTTTAAATCAATAAATATTAACATATTTTTTGCATTTGTTAAATGTCAGAATCGAGCGAGGGAAAATTTTTATGTATTTTTATTATCACTTTCATCAAAGTCAGAAGTATACATACACTAAGTTTATCGTGCCTTTAAAAAAAATAAAAAAAACTCCAGATGACTCCATTCTGAGTTTAAGAAGCTTCTGATAGGTTAATTGATTCCATTTGAGTTAATTGGTGGCACACGTGTGGATGCATATAAAGGCACACCTCAAACACATGATGTCTTTCTTTGACATCATGGGAAAATCAAGAGAAATCCACCAAGACATCAGAAAAAGAATTGTTGACCTCCACAAGTGTGGCTCATCCTTAGGTGCAATTTCCAGATGCCTGAAGGTCCCACGTTCATCCGTTCAGACAATAATACGCAAGTATAAAAAACATGAGAATGTACAACCATCATACCGCTCAGGAAGGAGACGGATTCTGAGTCCCAGAGAGGAACGTATTTTGGTGCGAAATGTGCGAATCAACCCCAGGACAACAGCAAAAGATCTTGTGAAGATGCTGGCTGAAACTGGTAAGACAGTGTCATTATCCACAGTAAAACGAATACTGTACCGCCATGAGCTGAAAGGTTACTCTGGGAGGAGAAAGCCATTACTTCAAAACCACCATAAAAAAGCCAGACTACAGTTTGCAACTGCACATGGGGGAAAAAAATCTTAATTTCTGGAGACATGTCCTGTGGTCTGACGAAACAAAAATGTAACTGTTCGGCTATAATGATAAACGGTATATTTGGAGGAAAAAGGGCGAAGCTTTGAAGCCTCAAAACACTATCCCATATATATATATATATATATTAAAGAATATGTGGATATATTAAAGCAACAGCTGAAGACATCAGCCAGGAAGTTAAAGCTTGGGCACAAATGGGTCTTCCAAATGGACAATGACCCCAAGCATACCTCCTAATTAGTTACAAAGTGGCTTAAGGTCAACAAAGTCAAGGTACTGGACTGGCCATCACAAAGCCCTGATCTCAATCCCATAGAAAATTTGTGGGCGGCACTGAAAAGGTGAGTGCGAGCAAGAAGGCCTACAAACCTGACCCAGTTACACCAGTTCTGTCAAGAGGAGTGGGCCAAAATTCCAGCAAACTATTGTAGAAAGCTTGTGGAAGGATACCCAAAACGTTTGGCCCAAGTGAAACAGTTTCGGGGCAATTCCACCAAATACTTCCTTAGTATTTGGTGGAATTGCCCCGAAACTGTTTCACTTGGGCCAAACGTTTTGGGTATCCTTCCACAAGCTTTCTACAATAGTTTGCTGGAATTTTGACTTTGATGAAAGTGATAATAAAAATACATCAAAATTTTCCCTCGCTCGATTCTGACATTTAACAAATGTAAAAAATATGTTAATATTTCAGGTTTCTTCTTTACTTTCTTGTTTCTTACTAAGGTTTCTTCTTTACTCTCTGAATTCATATATAAACATTTGTAGATAGTACCTGTTGCCAAAACCACCCGGAACACACCAGTGCATTTTCAACTGCACTAATTAGAACACAAACAGATAAAAATGCAAACTTTAAAGATTCCTGGCAGCTTTCTCATGGGGCATGCTCCGATTGAGATTTCGTTTAGAGCAGCAGGAGGAGGATGTTCTTGTTGTGTGCTCTTTAATTTCCGTTGGCGAGATTAAAATGGTGCCTCTCTCTCATCCCTCTATCAGAGAAGTGACAGATGACTGCTCACAGGGGAGATAGGCAACTTTTGCTGTGGACTGAGCGAGCAAGAGAAGAAAAAAAATGTGAGGAAGTGATAATCGTAGCATTATGCAGCACAGGTAAATCATTCAAGGTGCCAGAGTTGCAGAAAGCTATTTACACCTATAGCATCTCCATATGTAGGCTGGCACTGGCTCCCCCTCCCGTTACGCACATATGTGCATGTGACTGATGGCTGCTGACTGTGTATCAAACACACTGGCAGTAAAGCACTCACAGTCCCTGCAGGCAGCTATGTCATGTTTGCAATGCAAACACGGCTGGAGGTGTTGGAATCGCAACCATATGGGCAACGACTTCAAGTAGTGCACTGATAAAATACAAGAAAACCCGTGGAACATAAACACTCTTCTGCAGTGGCACATTAAAATAAAAAGCTTATAGTGTAGCACTCAGAACAAAGGTAATTAGAGCGAGTCTGTTTAATGATGTATTCCCTAATGGTATTATTTAATCTTTCTTCTGGTGTTTCAGACTGGATCTTAATTTTCCATACTAAAAAATACATTTGCTTATACAATGAAATAACTTTCACCCTGAAACCTTGACTCAACAGCACGGGTTTTTTCATGCAAAAAAATTTGTTTGTATATTTCACAACATTCATTCACAACACTTTCAATAACTATACATGATCTGTCATATTGGCTGGTAGAATTTCTCTCACACACACACACACACACACACACACACACGCTGTCATGAACACGGAACAGAACGGACCCAAACGCAGGATAGCATAAATAAACAGGGTTTAATGACAGAACACAAAACAGGAACACAGACTCAAGATGGGACTAAACAGAACTAAGACCACAGTAGATGCCGCGCTGCACGAGGCAACGCGGCACAGTTAAATACAAAAAGGACAATGACACAATAAGGATCAGGTGTGATGACAGGGAGGAGCAGACGAAGGCGGGGCAGACACGTGATGAGAAACCTAAACAAACGCACGTGGCCAGAGTCCGGGCAGAGTCCTTACACATGCACACACACACACACACACACACACTACTAATGCCCTCTGACTTTCTCCCTTTCTAGCAAAACAAACAACAAAAGCGCTTGATTAATAGTTAAGCATCCTTGTCATTTAACATCCCTATTAAACTGAGGCTCATAATTAAAAACACATGCAACCATTTTATTTCATACATAGCCACGCCCACTCTGCCCACCCTATCTGCTCCAATCAGTCACACTATCAAAGGAGCAGCAAACAGGGCCCTATTTCAAATAATCAATTCAAACCGGACAAAAATAAATTATCTTCTCCACTATGGGTGAGACGTGTGGTTCTAAGAAACATGAAAAGCAATATGCACACCTTTTATGCTCGGTCCTAATGGTGGGAACAGGAGACCGAGTGACCTTTTGAGTTTTCTATTTGCATGTTCATTGGCTTTTTAGCCATCCAACTAGAAAAATAATTCAGGATATGTGACATCAGTCAAAATAGGAATCTAAACATTATCAATGCTGTGTGCATAAAGATAAGTGAGAAGAATTGCCTAGAGAATCAGCATCGCCTATATTCATTACGAACAAGGCACATTTCTGCACAAAGCTGTATGGTCCGTCCTCATTCCTTTGCGTTCCACCTGTGGCCAGACGTGATGCGGCTCTGAACGATATGAAATGACGAAGCTATTTGTTCCTCTTCCACACTCGGCTGCTCTGCCTCTGTCTGAAGCGCGCGCTCTACGCTGACAGGAAATCGCATTCAGCCAGCACAGAGATAACACATAATGCAAAAAACGCCTCTCCGCCTGCCCGTGTCCTCTACCATGTTATCCCTTCATCCTGCCACTCTCTCGCTTTGTGCCCCCACCCACCCACATCTCTCATTTCCTCTCTGGAACAAAGGAACAGGACCTGCAAAAATGAATAATGAAAGATTGGCATCCATGTTTTATGAAGTTGCCGCTGAATTATTTTGAAGGTGAGGGAGGATTAATGAAAATATCACTTATTTATTTGTGTCTAGAGGAGACGAAGAGATTGATACTGTGAGTAAAGTGTATTCAGAGGTGGACTCCAGGCTACAGCAGCCACATGTGGCCTTTTCAGTGCTGAATGAAGTATTTTATTTAGCCGGCTATAATCTAATGGCCTCTTGCATGCTTCACATACATCAAGCGAGATTCAAATGTGATTATGAATAATGTCAAGCTTGTAAGGAGATAATAAACCAAAGAAGAAAAATGTGTAAAATCTCAAATATTAGAAAAAACACACACTTGCACACAGTGTAAATTGAACTCGGAATATAATCTGTGTATCAAAGATATATCTCGGTTAAATAATGTAGTTCCCAAAGCATTATGTAAAGCATTTTAAAGAGCCTCTCATAATGATTCCAGTTACAGCAATGCACTGTGTATTGTCATCAAAAATGTAATAGGTGCATTTGTATTTTTTATTTGAAACCCATTCGCAGCACACTCCACTTCCCAGAACACACTGCAGCCCCAAAACATGACAAACCCTGACTACACTTCCCCAAACACAAAACTTGGTCACTACACTTTAAATCACACTCCTGTTCCCTCTCTCTTTCTATCACTCACTCTATCTCTCTCACGCACATACACTCATTCTCATTCCAGTTATGAAGTAAGGTTTCACAGTTTTTTAGACATTGCACACTCTTTGTTTTGTTGTTTTTCTTTACTATTTGGATTTCATGCTTTCATGCCCCTTATTTGCCCTGTTGTATTTGCCCTGTCGCCTGCTCTTTGCCTTTTTTTTGCATTTTGCCTCTCAATTTGGATTTGTTTGTTTGCGTTTGCTACAGGAAACTCTCTCTGCACTCGCATCCAATTCTGCCTACCTTGTCTGAAAAGATACCTGTGAGACTAGGCAGGCCTGGTCTGACTTTCTGCAGGAGTGAGTTAAAACACACACACACACACAGACACACACACATTTACCTCGATCAACACACTCTGGCAAGGTACATGCCACCACAAAAACACATATGCCTTTGAGAGCCTACTCTGGTGCTGTACATATACTGTATGATCACAAAAAGCCCAGCAAATATTAACTTGCTAGGCATTAGGGCCTCTGGCCTACTGGTTTCATAGTCTCGCTTCGGATTCTTATCTCTAACATTACAGAGTCACCATCCTTCATAGTCTGTTTAATGCTGTTCAGCGCCGTGTTCGGTGACTTTCATTTTCACCTCGAGTGGCTCTGTGGCTAGAGGCCCGGGAGATCTGCTACAGCCTGCTGTATACCTCTGCATTGCTGTTACACACAGTCAGAGCTCTCACTGCAGCTTAGTGCTCAGTCTGCCACAAACTCCACTGCAGAGTGGAACAGCATGGAGCGGGAAGTTTATGAGTACATTTCTTCACTCTGGAGAAGCCACCTATATGTACAAAGGCCTCGGCTTTTTTTTATATATTGATATGAAATATAAATATAAACATATAAATATAAACATATATATATATATATATATATATATATATATATATATATATATATATATATATATATATATATATATATATATATATATATATATATAGGTGTGTGTGTGTGTGTGTGTGTGTGTACAGTAACAATTTCATGCATTGATGTGTGGCACATGAAATTCATGCACATATACGTTTAACTGTCAGAATGTAGATGTGTGAGATTGATGCACTGGTACTCATGGTGCGATTGAAACCTTGTGCTCCATAAACCTGTCAGCCCTGGGTCAGGCTGAGCACATGTCACCCGTCCCCCTCACTCCTGCCTGTGCTGCACAAATAGGAAAATAGAAGGATTTGTGTCTGTGGCCTTGAGAGGCCACTGCTAAATCACAGAATGACAGAAACTCTGAGCAAGATTGAATACACTTGCATGGTCAAACACATGCACACAATCAGTAGTCTTTCCTATTAAACCTGATAAACAAAATAATGTTTTTAAGACTATTTTAACGTTTTAAGAACGTTCACAACAGCCATATTGGTGGATTCAGTGCTGGATACATTATATCTTTATACACTGATAGATATTCAATATACAGTGAAATTCTTTAGTGTTCGTGTTTTTTGTTGTTGTTGTTGTTGTTGTCTTTTGTTTTACTTGTGGTTGACTTTTGTGTATCAATATAAGCTCCTATTTAACTTATAGAAGAGTTCAGCACCATGGACAGCTTCAGAAGGTTCACTGAGTCAATCAAACAGGCACGAGTAGTTTTGCCACTTTTAAAAATTATGACTCACCAGTAGCAATAAATGCACTTAAACACAAGTTATCTGTTTACAATTTGCACTTCCTCCCATCTTTTTCTCTTTTTAGAAAATGACGAGCGGTTCTGCTACACTTTTCTAGACACCTTTGCTCTCCCCATCACTCGCCTCAAACTAATGCAGTACTGTGTGACTTTTTTGTGAGTACAGAAGACCGGCTCCACTCTGCTTTCATTTCTCTTTGTGTTTGAGTTGCCCCTTCTCCCTCCCTCTGAGCCACACACGCACAAACACACACAAACACATACAGTGGTGGCACTTGGAGGTTCTCTCCTTCTGGGCTGTACTCCATTTTATTTGTGATTTGAAGTGACCTTTCCAATTCAGCTGCAGGTCCACCTCTTATGATTTATGTGCCCCAACAAATTTCAGGGTAAAAAAGAAAGGGCAAGAAAGATAGAAAGTGCATATGAGAGAGAGAGAGAGAGACAGAGAGAGAGAGAGAGAGAGAGAGAGAGAGAGAAGAGAGAGAGAGAGAGAGAAGTAAAGGTAAGTGATAGGAGAGAGAGTGAACAGACAATAGTGAACAGCACTTAAATGCTGAGACATCGGTAGCTGTGTGTATATGTACGTGCTTGATCTAGCCACACCTCACTCAGATCTTACTCAGATTCTGCCTCCCAGCCAACACAACACACACACACACACACACACACACACAGAAAATCAGATTAAACACCTATATTTGCATTAGATGCACTCAGATCTATGGGGCAACAAAGACAACAAGAAAAAATGTCAATAATCTCCATTACACTCTCTTGCTTTTCATTGCTGATCTAAAAGCCTTTCAGTTCAAGATGGTGATGATTTTCTGAAATTTACATTTTGTTAAATGTTTGTCAGGTGGAGTATGAGTATTAGGAATATATCGCAAATTCCAAGCTTCTTCTTCTCCTTTTTCTTCTTCATAATATTATTAATATTCAAATTCATAAAGCAGATGCATAAAGCTCTCTTCTTCAAGATGGAACTAAACTTATGACCAGTGCATATAACTCTGTGTACCATGTTAAATCTTCTTCCAATCTCAATTTCCCATAAACACCCTCTCCATCCGGCCTGTGTTAACTACTATAAGCAAACAGACACATCCACAATCAGTCTGATGCTGATTGACATATCTGTAATTCCAGCATTTATGTGTAAGCCTTATTGATAGATAGTGATAGATAGACTGACAGCCAGTGAATAGACAATTTGTTAACAATATAAATATCATGTTATTACCAGTGAGTGAACTGAGATTGTCATGTTTCTCACCTCATTGAACTCTTTAATCAGAGTTGGAGACACAAGATGAGCAGCCAAAATGGGCACTGATTCAACTTCCCGTGACACCTGAGAGCGGGAAACAGCAGCGGCACACCGTGCCAACCTAAATATTACCCTCCACGGGTTCTGCGCTAAAGGCCGGTAAGACAAATGACACTCATTCCCCGACCACGCATTTAATCACATCCTCTTATAATTAATGCTACACTCCATTGCCCAAACAAATATCTTTGTCAAGGTGCTTGTTGCTGAACAAGTCCTTCTCCTGTTCTCAAAGGCATGAACGCAGTGATGCTATAATTGCCTCTGTCCTGAAGACTCCACATATATCCCGGGCACCAATTCATCCTGAAAAGACCTCGCTGCCATCCAACAAGTCCATAAAATATTTTATCACTCTGTCATTGGCTAAACTTTAATAAAGCCTGCGACCTTGTGGGAATGCACAAGGGAGAAATTAGGTTTGGTCGTACTGTCACAGATGCGGCTCACTACCGTGCAGGGGTTCTTATCACAACCCCACTTAATTACCTGCTTTAATTTGAACTGTTTTTAAAATGACCCCCACACCAGCACAAGACAGGCTGGTTTAATTAAACAAATGAATTCTGTGCTTATCTAATGAGATCAAAGCACTCATTTGTCACAGTAATAGTTAAGAATGCTGATAATATTATCTGTGGACCTCAAACAGGGTTTTACCGCACAGGAGGACTAGTGATCTAATCTTCCATTTTTGCTGTGATGTACATCGGCTTATCAGAGCCTATAATATCAGATTAGGAGCAAAAGACAAATTAGTTTGTTTGTGTATAACCAATTTGTGCCAATTTGCATTCTTCAGTCATGTCACGTGACATCACATGAGACACTCAAACAAAATCCATATTCATAATAAAACATTTTACTGAATACATTTATCGCACACACACACGCACACACACACACACACACACACACACACACACGCACACACACACGTGCACACGCACACACACATGCAAAGATGATCAGGGGAATGTTTTGATTCCACTACACTGGTATTTTCAGTAAACATCCATTAATTAATATCATCCTTATTTTACGCCACACTGCTGAACCTTCCAACACAGCTGAACCTTCCAACTTACCAGACCTTTACAAGTGTAGAAAACACATCATTTCAGTGGAATGTTAATACACAGAATGCACAGTACTTACAGTACAGTAAGTAGTAGTCCTTCACCTTTCTGTGTCCTCCTTCCCATATCATCAGAAGCTGTAGCATTAATTACAGAGCCACGCTTCAGCATCAGCACAGACTCTTCCATAAACATAAACACAAATCAGTAAATATATCTGTATGTGTTTACTGCCCCAAATGTCCATATCTTTATCTGTATTCAGAATTGCACACAAAGTAGGCATGACCTAAATTAGAAGCCTACTACGGTGTGTGAATGCCAGCTCTGACACTTCCTCAACCTTAGCTACATCACACGTTTTTAATTGGTCTCATTTACAGATGTTGTAGGAAACCCCTGGATGCAGGTGTTGTAGAATCCATAAGCACAGTTTAAGTAGAAACACAGATTCAAAAAAACAATCCAAATTGGCACGCAAACACATGGTCAAAAAAGCATGAAAGGTTTAAGAAAACAAAGAGACAATCAGCATAGCGACAAATACAAAACAGTAATCCACAAGGCAAAAATACAGGTCAAACACATTAGAACAAAGAAGAAACAATGAATGGCTCGGTACACGGTTAGCACTAGGAATACTTTGCATTGAGTCTAGGTGTGAGCATGGCTTAAGAAGGGACAAACCCTTGAAGTATCCTTCAGCCTGTTTATATATAATTTGCAACTGCTAGTGATTTAGTTGGATATATTTACCAAAATCTAAACAAATCTTGATCTTGCCCTAAATGCATTGTGGTTTTCTATTTGTCTTGTAGGCTTCATATCTGACAACTTACACAACCTTGCCTGCATATTTTTTGTTGAACAGAAACATAATCACAGCTTAGACCAGTAAAGTTTAATGAATAAAGAGTCAAACAAATACAGATGAGAGTCATAAGTCAAGAACCAGTCGGAAGTGATGATGAGCAAGAGGTGTTAATGCAGATGAAGGTCAATCAGTCTGGTGAACAAGTCAGTGTAACATCTCCTAAGGCATAAACTCTCACTGGGATCCAAACCAAAAATAACTGAAGTCTACTCAAAGGACAAAGGGGAACATTCCTAACATCCACTTTCAGGATCAATTTCAAACTTAAGCACTGATAAAAAGTTGGTTCAAATCTGTCCAAAATGGCTGTTATTGAAGGTACCTACTGCTGGTTTGTTCCTATAAATATTTACCTGTAACTGCATGTGGTTTTCACTACACAGGTGACCTCAGAGTTACAGACGGCTGAATGGAACGTTTCAGTAACTGAAGCACTGGCAAAAAAAAAACAAGGACAAATGGTGAAGGGTAACCATGAATTTGCTCAGTAAAAGAACTTTATTCAGGTTTGTTATTCATCTCTTCAATTTCATATAATGAAACATGACAGACAATTAGTTTGTTAAATGGTTTCTTTAGTGATGGAGATTTGTGTTTAATGTTTAAATGCTCTTTTTTTTTTTTAAACACAGTGTCTGTGTAGCCATTGATTTTTCCTCTGAGCAATTACTGCAGCCATGTTTGCACTGGAAATAAGACAGGCTTTTTAATGCCCATTTAGTACTAAGCACATTGAAAAAGTTGATCATTAACAGCCATTCCTAATTATTAAATCACTAATTTGAGATGCAGCGGCTTTAGAAAGTATTCAGACCATTTCACTTTCTGCACATGTTATTGTATTATAGATTACCTTTAAAGCAGATTAAATTGACTATTCTGGCCGTTAAACTACACACAATAATCCATAATATCGAAGCGAAAACATGTTTTTGGTCATTTATTTAAAACAAAATATAAAAAATGTATTCATTAAAATTGATCTAAAATGAAAAACTGAAATATCTCAGTTAGCTATTTATTCAGACCCTTGGCTAAAGCACACCGGATTGAGCTCAGGTGCATATTCTTTACTTCAATTATCTTCGGCTTTCTGTAGAAGCTGCCTGTAGTCCACCAGTGACAAATTCATCTGATTGGACATGATTTCTAGTGTGTTTAATTCATGTCAGAGAGTTCACATTTACGACTTGAACACATGAACACCACAAACTCATCATTACGAGTGAGATTGTCTTTAAGCTGAATTTTGATGTAGGAGGCATGTCAGTCAGACAACATGATGGAATTAATGGATGCAATGTATGTAGTTGGCGCTACATTTGTTGAAATTTATTTTTTACTTTTTATTCTTTACTTGTCTCAGAAGCTGATTTCAGTGATTATGTTTACACGATAACATAGGCAAACTAGTTAATTTTAAAAATGTAAGAACCTGTAGGAGAGAAATGGTCTGATTATGAAATAATATGTAACTATAAAGTTTACAGTCAATTCATAACTGGATTAAATTGTTTACATTGGCTGTTCTTCATAAAATCTTGCTGTATTGTTTTGTAGTTAATTAAGAGAAGTTACATCATCATCTTCTCCAACTAAAGTTACTTGAACCCAAAAGAAGAAGAACCCAAAGAAGGCCTTTATGTTAGAGACAGAATTCACTCATGAGTAAAGGACATATTTCAGAAACTTAAATGATTCTGAAAGCATGAGGAAAAACATTCTTTTGTCTAGCGGGACTAAAATGTAGCACCTTGGGTTAAATGCAAATAAATCAGTCAGTTTGTATAAAGATGTCTAAACCCTTGCTATATAGATATGCTTTCCTCACAGAATGCTAGTTGTTGGCTAGTTACCTGCTATAGCATAGTGGGCATTGACATGCAAATGCACATCTAAAGTATCTGCGCAGAAAACAGCAGACTGTTTTATGTTTAAATATCCTAATTAAAAACCATTAATAAGGATATTGAACCAGCAGAACAAAACTGAGTAAATTAATCAGACATTACTTCCCCGCTGTTGTTAACATGAGAAGAGATCAGTCGAGTAAAGAGCAGATGATGAGGCTTGTGTTTATGTGAGTAATATTTACTTCAGGTATGAGAGAGAGACGGAATGATGCTAAAAATCAGAGAACTTGGTTTCTTTTGTAATTCTTTTTCATTTGGCAGTAATTATCCGTTGTTTTTGAATAAGAACATTAGGTTAGAAATGTAGAATCGGGAAATGTCAGTGGAATTGGGATGATATGTTAAAATATGATTGCCTTCCTTTTCACTTTTGGTGGTAGGTACAGTTTGAAATCCTAGAATATCTGACCATATGAAGGCTTTTCCTAGACCACCATATATATATATATATATATATATATATATATATATATATATATATATATATATATACAGAATATAGAGTGAATGCATTCAGAAATAGAGAGTTAAAGACACACACATACGCACATATACACATATATAACATATAACATATACATTGTACCAGTGAGTTAAATTTCATCAGTACTACTTAATTATTGCTTCTCATTCAGTTCCAACGTGTGCTCCTCTAAAGAAAAAACATGGGAAGTTTCCCACTGTAAACTTGACGGTGAATATATTCACACCCCCATTTCACATTGCATATGCTAGAATGAGGGCTACATTTGTCAAGTCTGCTTCCTTCTCTGGCTTACTTATTGAGACCTATAGAACATATGTTGTGTAACAGTGCACACTGGGGCTTCAGCGAGCTGTCTGTGATCCTATTGGGGAGTGTGAGAGGAGACCATCAGCTCAGTGTGACAAAGAGCAAATCATGAACTGTGCTTTGGAGCAGATTTGCAATGGATATATGCCATAAACCAGTGGAATCAGGGATGCAGCTGCTTATGGAAATAACAACAAAGTAAGGGGAGCGAGTGAGAGAGAGATGCACTGAGGGAAAATGGCCTCTTAATGGCCACCCCTCCTGATTCAAGCTAGCACGCAAATGTTACGTTTTGCAGTACACCCAGCACGGAGTAGACTAGCAACAAATTAGCATCAAACAACCCACACATTACCACCTTCTTTCATCTTCAAATCGCCTACATCAGGAGGTCCACATTTGCTAAAAAAAAGTACCACCTCCAGTCTGCCTGTTGCTAGCCACGCATACAGTATCTCCTTATCATTTATAGAACAGGATGAGAGATATTACGCTAACAGCGCATCATTTAATATACTGCCTTGTTTCAAAACAAGGTAAGTTAATGATAATATAATAAAGTTAACTAGAAAATGGCAATTAAAAGCATATTTCTAAACATGCTGCTGTATTGTTATGGTTCACACTCATCATGTTGTTTCTATAGGCAGACAGGGAGATCAGAGATGATAGTCTTCAGTCTGTTGCGCAAAGTTGTGCTATTGTGTTTATAATCTGCTAGAACAGCTGAGGACACAACAGCGACAGCAGCATGACAAATAATACCTGTGCTCAATTGCACACTCGAGATGTTTTACACCTGATCAGAAGCCTTAATGAGCTGGCACTGAGACGGGAGAAGAGTTGGGGAAAAGAAGAAAAAAAAAAGAGATAGAAAGAGAGAAAGAGAAAAGAGTGAAAGATCTGTATGACTGAAGATTCTGTGTCCTCTTCAGAAAGCCTGAGGGTGGGAGTGAAGTCTCACCAGGATTCAGCAGGCTGAACACATGGACGCCGTACAGCTCCTCTCGCAGATAGAGACAGCTGCAGCCCTGACAGCCACTGACAAATGAGAACCTGTTAAAGCTAAACAGCTCACTCTCAGGGCCCCTCGCCCCAAATAAAAAGAGCTCCCACGCACAAGCTCATGCTCACGTCGGCCAAGCTGAAGTGCTGTCAGACACACGAGAGGAGAGAAGAGCGGATCCCCTCTGGCTATGACATCACACAACATGAGCGCAGAGCTTGGCAGGGGGCTCGACTGCAACACCACATCCATCAAAGAGGAGAAGTCACTGAACAGCACAGGCAGGGAAAAGAGGGACTACTCATGTGACCTGTCATAAACGTGACATAACAACAGAGTGAGAGAGAGAGAGAGAGAGAGAGAGAGAGAGAGAGAGAGAGAGAGAGAAAGAGAGATCAGGCAGATCTAAGGGTTAGGTGATATGTGAGGACATGGTGTGTCACCTCTAGTGAAGATTATTTTCCTCTAACTGCATGTCCTAAAATGTTTTACTCCTCTTACACCAACTACAATCCACTCTCACTCTCTCACTCATCTTCTACCGCTTATCCGAACTACCTCGGGTCACGGGGAGCCTGTGCCTCAGGCGTCATCGGGCATCAAGGCAGGATACACCCTGGACGGAGTGCCAACCCATCGCAGGGCACACACACACAACTACAATCCAAATGTGCTAAAAAATGACAAGTCTTTAAACATTTTAACCATTTAGAGTTCTATTTAACATTTTGAAACTTTCATGAGAATAATTAGTTTTCCTGTTGTTATCACATATGCTGTAACCCCTTTCCTGACAGGTAGGAGGTCCTTCTATAAATGTATTCGCCATATCGATGATATTTCCTTTATAAATTAACAACACTTTAATTTGTTCATTTTGTTGATTATTTGTCTAACAATGTGTGAAACATCCCCCATACAAGTAACTGAGAATGAGTTGTGACTGAATGAACACTTTAATATAGATGTACAGCTGACACACTATTGTCATGCTTTTAGAGAAAATTAATCAACACTTTCTAATCAATAAGTTACAGAACATACCCCAGATGATATTATTTATTATATGATTATTTATTAATAGTTTTGTACTTAATTTGTCCACCGTTACTTCATTTAATTAGGCTTTTGCAGTTTTATTAAATGTTAAGTCTTGCTTCTACTTTTTTAACCAAACTTAACATGATACATGTTGTATTTTGTGAAAATGCTTCAAGGCTCATCTTTTTTTTCTCTCTCTCTTTTTTTTTTGCAAGATCATTACAGAACAGGGAAGATTTATTCGCACCTTAGAACACCTTAAACATATTAAAGTGCTGTTCACTACCTGCATCCTGCTGCTTTCAAGCCTCTATATACACCTACACATCAATTCCATAATCCTCACTTAAGCATTTTTAAAGCATTTAAAGTTATTTCTCATATGCTGTGTTCTGAGGTACTCTATAATTCACTACGAAAAAGAAATCTATTGGTGTTTTTGTTTTTTCATATTTGTAACAAAACTTAAATCAAAGTGGTGTTTGTGATGCCAGATGCTAGCAGTGGACCTTAATACGACCTCCTACCACTGCTTTGTATAAGAGTAGCTTCAAACACCAGCTAAGACAGACGTCTCAAATCCATTACGGGCAAAACATTAGCCACATTACACAAGGGAATACACTTGCTGTTTTATGAAGACCTACGAAACGTGAAGAAAAATAGGTTTCCCTTTCGCTTTTCTATTTTTTTTCTCTTTCCTTTTGTTTTACAGCTCTATATCATACAATCATACATTTGTGTTACTGTACATTGGTGCGTCCAAACACCTCAGCTGAGCTTAGGTTACTGTCTGTCTGGCATCCCATTCGGTGTATTTCAGCCTTGATCCCTGTGTGCCTTGAAGAGGCTGTGGATCCACTGACACTCCAATGAAGCCAGTCACTGAAGATAAATGAATTAAAATAAAAATTCACACAGACCGAATATTCTTTGCGTACTCTATTGTGTCGGCTACAGCTACGCTATAATAATATAATTCTATAATAATAATATAGTACAAATATGTACTTAATATAAATGACCACTGAAATCACATCCGGCAGACATTCGAGTGAAAAATCACTTCTGCTTTACTTTTATGTCTAATGTGTGCTTTAAAACAAATAGCTCTCTGAGTCCATTTACTAAATTGGCCCTTTATGGGCTCTGTATCTTGAGTCAACATTGTGCAGGGGGAATCTAACCTCACTTGTTAAAATTGTTTCACCCAGAACTCCACAAAGCTTAGAATCTCACTAAATACATTCTTGGCCTTTTTTTTAAACACATAATGACTCAGTGGTGGCTTAGTGGATAAGACTGTAGGCTACTCATCAGACGTTCAAGCCCTGGAACTGCTAAGCAAAACTTGAGCAAAAAACCTTGCGCTTTGCCTACAGTTTCTTTTTATATCACTAGACCACGAATTTGGTGTCAGAGTCCAATAAGATCAGCACAATTTAAATTTTATACTCAAGACAGAATCTCAGAATCGATACCCCGTTCATACGACACGATTTTAATCCTTTGTAATCGGTTGGCTCGGTGGATGTAGGTGTGTGATCGCTACATGATCGCTCACAGATGAGATACCCACACTACACCATTTTTCACCTGGCGAGATCCTGATCTCTAAATCCCACCTACTCTTGAAAATAATTGCGAGAGCTGTCTATCATGTGAGTTTTTGACTTTTATTCTTGGAAACAAGAAAAAAAAAAAGTGACTGGAGAAAATGTGAAGAAAATTGGTTGGAGGGACACAGGCAAGAAGGACTGTGTGTTCAGCAAAGAGAATCAGAGGTATGGTGCAAAACAAAAGTTGCTATCTTGCTTATATAAACATTTGGATATGACACGGCAAAATGATTTCTTATTACAGCATTACTATTATGCTTACGTTTTGCCCCTGCTCTTTCACACAAATAGATAGATGATAAACTGGCTATCAGGGAGATGTTGCGCATGAGAGCAGATGAATTAGATTTCCTCTTTGGCTCTTATTGGCTGTTTCTCATCGCTGTACTTGCAAATAGTTGCAGAGGCATTCACTCTATGCGATTCATCATAGAAAAATCAAACACGCTTGATAAATATTGGCGCCAAAGTGCTTGTTCACAGACTGAGAAAATCGGGGAGCTGATGTACAGTGAGTAATCTGGGAGGTTGGTAGATGGCAAGTCCCAAAATTAAAAATCAGGGTAAAAATCAGGTGGTTTTCACTAGGGTTTAGGGACTCATGGGTTGTTCTCTCATGCCTTCCATCCATTCATCCAACCTTACTCACCAGTATCAGCAACTGCCATCACAGCTCGATTGTACACCATAGCAGTATGAGTCAAAGAGATCCTCCAAATCCATCTCCTAACTCTCAATGCGTCTGCACTTCAAACAAGTTTCAATTCTTTGAGAACAACTCTTATTGGCATCTCCATAACAAAACAACACATTTAAAGGGATAAAAGACAAGTGTCTTTCATGGCAGATATCAAAGAGAATTAGTGTGCAATGAATATCGCTAATCACCCTCTCAAACCACCCCCCATCAGCTCTTCAAATAAATTACAGCCGTTCTGAAGAGCTGGAGTAATCACTCATCATTAAACAGGGAGAGACAATGAGCGGGTGTGTGAGTATGTGTGTTTACTTCAATGTGTGGGTGGGTGCGGTGGAAAGTTTTTTAACTGGGAAAGGGCAATAGTACACATATGTTGAGAAAGTCATTATGCTGTCAAAAGTTCTTAGAGAAATGCACACTTTATGGGTTTGTTCCTGTGTTTATGTTGTTTATGGGTATTCAGCAGTGAGGGGAGAAGAAACCGGGGCGCAAAAACGATGCCACATGCTATATGTGCTGCAAGGGACACAACAACAGAGGAAAAATAGCATTAAAAACTGGTAGAATTTCACCGCAGTGGCCACACACACACACACTCACTCTCTCTCACATACACACACTCTAACATTCAATGGCTCAGTGATCACTATAATGGACTCCACTCAGCCCCAATGTCCTCTAGCAAAGACACTGATAATATGGCAGCATGGAGGAAGGACAAAAAAAAAAGGAAAATCATTTTTACATCTCTTTTTTTTCCCCTTAATGATGGATCTAATATTCCTTCCATGCTATCTATGAGTTTTAAAATTCCTCCAGTGACCTCAGAGCTGGCTGGAGAGCAATGTGTCTGTGCAGGTTTAAAGCAGAACAGAGCTGGGATGGGCTCACGACCCACTCTAATACTCTTTGCTGGATTGGTGAATCCATCTTAATCAGTGGTGCTTTCTCGCCTTTCGCCAACACACGCTATGAAGCTATTTCAATGCCTGCCCTAAATATTGCTTGGAATAATGAAATATTATCGGCTCCCAAACAAGACCAGACATTTCCACATTGACATTCAGCTATTGCAACATTTTTTTCTGTTAGGTACCTCAGGTTGTTTGTTCCTAGGGAAAAAAAGAAAACAGACAGACTGATTACATTATCATGTCATCACAAAATTCAAGGTTTGAAATCAGCACGGCCAAATTGGTCAGCATTGTAAATTAGAGAATCGGTGATGACAGATACCTTGTTAATTGCACCTTAAACACGATCGCGATTTCGTTATTTTCGCAAACTGTTCTAGTTGTTAGCTTTGACATTTTATTTTGCAAAATGACAAAACAGAAGCCGTGTGAACAGCATTCATACAAATGTGTACAAATGAAACCAACAGGCTGTCGTTCTTCATGATACCATAGAATAATCCTCGATAAAAGTCATACTGCATTATTGATTTAACCTAAGTTGGCATACAACTTTAGACAAGTGATTTATTTTTTGCACAGGATGACAGCAATAAGAATTTTAAAGCTCAAACATTACTGATGCAACTAGAAATGTTTCAGAATGTTCAGGCAAAACATTTTTTTTTTACAGATAAATTCTTCAGACAGAAGTGTATTCTGTGTGTTCAAAATTAATCCAAATCTGCATAATTGATCTTTTACAAATGCCAGTATAGCTTCCTGAAAAAGCACAATGTGTGATTTTGTATGATGGATGGCTGATGATGCATGGATACCACAAATCTCTGAAGAAAAATAAGTAATTAGTTTACTATATTTCTAATATACTGTATTACACCTTCATTTAGATATTTGAGTAAATGGGTCATCGGGTCTTTTCTCAGTCCAGGGATTTGTGTTGAAATGTTTGCTGCCTGTTGTATTCCTAGAGTATTCCTTTAAACTGGAAAAAACAGATGCATTTTAAGCTAATCAAACACTCATATTTAAAACAATGACTGGCAGTGATATGGCAGATGTTAGATCAGATGTACACAGCTGTGCTCAGCAGCTCATCCCCCCACCGGCGTCTGACAAGTGCACTTGCTAAGCTTTTATCGCTCTCGTTTCAGCTACTGTTCTCCAACTTCCAAAAAGTGCAACTTCTGTAGTCTTAAATCAAGGTGACATACTTCACGGGCCAAAAACACAGTAATGTATATGTCACCATCCTTTTCATTTCCACAGAGGAGACTCTCAAAAGAAATAAATGCAACACAATAACACGGTTTAAGAGGGCCTGTAGCTTTCCATGAGGTGTGTAATCCAGCAACAGGATAAGGGTCGGAGTGGGGTAATACTGATTTAGTGGAATGGTTGGCTGAGTTAAAGCTGTAATCATGTTTTAAAGCGCAGGGGAGTAGAGTGGCTATATACTGGATGCCCTGGCAAGCAGAACTACACCATGTCCAGGCTGATTGGCTTCTCACTGATGAGATGTTTGATTTAGGACACAAAGGGCTACAGACCCTCTATAAAACAAGCAAATGCACTGCAAAATAACCTGAAACCCACCACCACAAACTGTGTGCAGCAACAACAGTGCTGAATAACCCTATAATTGAAAAGGAAGAAAAACAAGAATAATTTTAAAAAATGGTACAAATAACCTATGTTTATCTAGGGATGCAGCAATTTCCTAGTCTAGAACCCTGTACTTTTAGTCAAAAAATGTTCTGCCAGCAGTATCCATTACTAAGCGGTACTTTGTGATGTAAACTATGCTCTACAATAATATCAAGAGGAGGTTCAGGATCTTCCTTCAATACAAGAAATCGGATAAATCTCTTAAACATAAAACTCAGCACATTGA
This sequence comes from Tachysurus vachellii, assembly GCF_030014155.1. Taxonomy (NCBI): domain Eukaryota; kingdom Metazoa; phylum Chordata; class Actinopteri; order Siluriformes; family Bagridae; genus Tachysurus; species Tachysurus vachellii. The sequence continues at coordinate 10,243,161 of NC_083470.1, forward strand.
TAGTAGCAGACAGCAGTATGAAAACGATTACAGTCATTAGGTGAGTGAAAATAAGAGCACTTATCCAGTAAATTGGGCTAAATAAGGGATTCTGAGTCAGCGAAAATAAAAACTGACTTTACTTAGACTGTACAGCAGCGCTTTTCTAAAGTGAAACAAAACCTGCTCTGGTCCACTGCAACCTGATTTGTCTTACAATCACTTCACTTACAATCTACTAACTAATTTTATAAAGAAGAAGTCTATTAGCTTAAAAGCATGAGCATGCACTGGTAAGCTTTTCATTGAAACTTTTTAAACCCAGGAAACCAGGGAAAGTTTGTGGGCACCTGACCAGCATGAATCCCAAAGGTGGACTAAATCTGGAATGGGATGTTCAACAAGGACATGTGAGTTTGATGGTCAGGTGTCTGCAAAATGCCATATAGAGTAGGTAGAACTAAAGAGCATGTTCTGAGACATCCCGATTAATTCAGTTGAAGTTGTAGGGATGCTTATTATGTCCCTAGTTTTTACAGATTAGTTTCATCCAGATGTTTTCAGGTCTATAAGGCTCCACTGGTACAGATGCAAGAGACACCAGCTGAGGTTCCATCTGAGCATTTATGCATACCACTGAAAATCTTACCATACATCAGTCCCCCCCATATCTGTCCTTGCACCCAGGCCTTTTGTTCCATTAGAGCACCCAGATGCTCTGTTGCTCACTGACGAGCATTGCCAACCCAAACCAGATGGGACCAATCTATATTCAGATAAGCTATTTCCTCTGATCCATAATAATCCACGCTGTTGTCCTACAGTCTGACAGTTGGCTCAAACGGATCGTCTACCCACACTTCGCGTCTTCCCATGTCACAAAACAAACATGGCACGTGAAAGAAAGTCATGGCTGTAGCCTGAACAAGTCAGTATAAAAGGGCTTGTTTGCCTTAAGCCCTTCCTGTGTTTTCTAGATTCAAACAAATACCCAATTATGCAATTAGCCATACTAACCTTGGCACAAGGCCAGCACTCTGTGTACTGTGAGGGCTTGTTTCAGGAGAGAGGCCATCCTCAAAATAATTTGAATGGCCAGCAGCATAGCACAGTGATGGAGAGAAAAAAAAGCATGGTTAAACTCTGGTGTAAAGTCAGGTAGCGCTTTCTGAGACAAGATCTGCCTTTATGGGGGTGAACTTTGATTGCATTAATTAAAACAGAGCTGAGAGTTTTAAGACAGCAAAATCTGCCTGCTTTCCACTCCATTGATTGACTCTCTTCACCCTCTGTCTCTTTCTGTTTCTCCTGTTTCACATTCATTCATTCATTCATTCATTCATTCATTCATTCATTTTCTACCGCTTATCCGAACTACCTCGGGTCACGGGGAGCCTGTGCCTATCTCAGGCGTCATCGGGCATCAAGGCAGGATACACCCTGGACGGAGTGCCAACCCATCGCAGGGCACACACACACTCTCATTCACTCACGCACTCACACACTACGGACAATTTTCCAGAGATGCCAATCAACCTACCATGCATGTCTTTGGACCGGGGGAGGAAACCGGAGTACCCGGAGGAAACCCCCAAGGCACGAGGAGAACATGCAAACTCCACACACAAAAGGCGGAGGCGGGAATCGAACCCCCAACCCTGGAGGTGTGAGGCGAACGTGCTAACCACTAAGCCACCGTGCCCCCCTCCTGTTTCACATATACACAGAAAAAAAAAAACATGCACAAACAATTCACTCAGTTCTTTCTCCCAAATCACAAGAAAAAAAAGAGTTAGAGTAAGAGTCATTACCAATTGATGGACTTATTTTATATTCAAAAGTCAGATCAAATAAATTTCAATAGCCCCCCTGGCTCCAGAGAAGACAGTCAGGCTAATTAGAAGTGAAGATCAAAATGGGCTGTACAGGACAGTGATCTCTGGAAAAGGAGAGAAGAGGGGAGGCAAGGTGAGAAAAAAAAAAACAAAAAAAAAAACAAGGGTGCAATTAAGGCCAAGAGGGATTTCTTCAAGGAGCCATCTTCAAAAGAGCAGGAAAGGGCTTGGTGAGGTGTGCACTTTGAGATACTGCCCAGGACTTCAGCTTCCGTTCCACCACTCATCTTGTTGACTTAGCAGAGTTGTTTGAATTCGTCACACTCTCTTTCTCCTTCCAAACAGAGAAGTGCGTCTGTCGTGGACTCTCACCCCTTGTCGGCTGCTGACAGAGCTGCTTTCTGGAAGTGTGGCGATAGGAACAATCTCCCAGCAAGGGTCACAGTTCAACCTGCAAGTGTGCTGAGCATGTGCAATGAGTGCTAGGCCTCTGCCAAGCTCCATAAAACACACACACACACACACAAATTTCTAAGGGAAGCCAATCACCTTCAAAAGGTAAAATACACAATCCAGATGCAGAAGTGAAGCCTGCTGAGACAGCCACCCCCATGCCTTCTGCTGCTTATTAAATGATACGGCAGGTACAGAACAAGCTAATGGTGAAAGCAGCGTACAGTCAACATGAGACTGCTGGCCAGAGAGGCGCAATGCTCAAATAGTTCATTATACGATGACACAACCAATTTGTAGCAAGGGCGGCTGCAATCTACAAAATCTCCCCTGACAAAAGCATTTAGATTAGACTGCCTTTCAGCCAATAGAAGCATGACACCAGCAGCTACACAATCAAATGGGGAAATGTGACTAGCTTTAATTCTCCTGCAGGCAAACATAAAACCGCCCAGGCAAGTCATTTATGGGAGAGAGAGAGAGAGAGAGAGAGCGAGAGAGAGAGAGAGAGAGAGAGAGAGAGAGAGAGAGAGAGAGAGAAGGTGAAAGAGCGAGAAGGGGTTTCTCTATTGAGGGCTTTCCTTTCGTTCTTTCTTTCATGCACTTTATAGTGTGACTACTACTTTATTTATTAAATTCGATCTAGTTCTTTCTGCCATAATCTCCTTTTATCTTCTCTGTTCATGAATGCTAATACCTCCATCCTAACAACAGTGCTCTGTAGATCATTGTGATAGGGGCCCCACTTGCTCCCATATTTTTCACCAAATGTAATACTCATGTGAATGGATCCTCCTAGATGAAATAGGTGGCTGGAAATGGAGTGAGGTGCCATTTCATCTAATAAATATAATTCAGTAATTACATTCAACCAAGGCTGAAAGTCAGGAGTGCTCTGAAGCCAGTGCCGTGTTAATAAATTGGCCCGGGTGAATGAACGTGTCTCCTTTCTCTCCGAGACCTAATGAACTCCCGTCCAGCTACATCACATACACGTTCTTTGCATTCGCTGATAGCTCCACGCCTTCTCCTCTTGACTCTGGCTGGACCCACAGCACACAATTAGGCAGCAGATGTGCTGCATTCTGCATTAAAAGGCCCCGGGTTGAGATTCTTTATCGCTGAAAAAGAAGCCACTGGCAGAGCAGCGTAATTCAGCTCTCCCAATGCACGCCTGAGGACTTATCAGAGATGATCTGAGCTCAGTAAACTATAATAGGGAGTATGAGTTGAAGGAGCCACTGGCTATATTTTGCAGTAGATTTTGAACAAAAAATAAAGTGGAATCTTATACAATAAACAAGTCTCTTTTATTACACTCTGCCATTTTAAATATTTAAAGCTTGCTTTTATTATTATAAAATTGGCACTGTTGTAAATAAGGGCTTTCCTTCTAGGTTTTTCCTCAGAGATTTCAATAAACCAATAAAGGAATTAGATTTTAGGAAGGCATTTACAAGATAAAGAAAAATAGCTTCCAAATAAATATTATTGTTACTGTACCATTCCTGTTTTTGTATAATGCCAACATTTTCACGTATATCATCTCGTTTGTAGCAGGTCACAGCTCCAGGGTCTTAATGCATGTTTTCACTTTTTCTCTGTGGGAACCTTGATTTTCCGGTCACCTTCAAATGTCTAAAAACATGCCAGTAAGTGGACTCACTATGCCTGATTGTGCATGATTATGTGACTATGCATGTACATGTTGATATCGATGGACTGTTATCCCTGCCTTGAGCCCACTGTTCCCAGAATAGGCTCTGGATCCACCATGACCCTGACCAGGATAAAGCAGTTATTAAAATAAATGAACCATGAATATCATTTTGTCTGAAAACATAAAGTTAAAAAGTCCCATGCAGAAGAAAAATGAGTGTTTTGCTCTCTGAATCAGTATTGCAGAGAGTATTCTTCTTGAAGTTCTGTCCCTGGAGAGCTAAGGCCTGAGGCTTTTCACAGTGTGTTCCACTCTCAAGTATCAAACAGCTCACATGCTATGCTATTACACTAAGATAGCAGCCTTCTCTAACAAAACCTGAATGACAGGAACATGTGTATGTTTGTGTACGTCCTTGACTTTGTGCTAGCTGTGCAGGCATGTAGTTCTTTGACAGTGTTTTCTGTTTCAAAATGTGTTGGGCCAAAGAACACTCTATATGCATGCATGTGCATGAATAAGTGGTCGCTCGGATCTAAGAGAATCTCCTATGAATGACGTGTGTTTGGAAGTGAGTCGTTAGGCGCCGCTTTATTGCTCAAATTACCAGAGTCGGCCCTTGTCCTGTTTGCCCTTAATTAACAAGCATTCAATTCCCCTATTAATTAGAACAAGCTATTAGCTATTTTACATCACTCTTCATTTGTCGACAATTAAAAGCCCGTTATTAAAAGCGTAGCACATGGTTAATTGTGAACGGGGAGCGCTCACGTCACAAGCTGTGAAATGATGGACACTCAGGAGGCTCTGAGTCAAATCAGGAAAAAAACACAACCTTTCCTGTCTCCTGTCTGAAAGAGAAAAAGTTCTGCTATTCCCTGCTCACCCAAACACACACACACACACACACACACACACACACACACACACACACACACACACACACACACACACACACACACATGTTTATTTAATGTTTCTGTCAGAGGCCATTCTTCTCAAAGACTATGTTTGTAATGTGAATATCAGAGAGGGTTTGTGCTGTTTTTTTGTAGTAACACACTTCCCTGGGGGAAGACAAGAATTTCCAGGGGGCAGTTAATGTCACACTGTGACTCTGAGGTGGACAAGGAGGAAAGAGAACATCACCAACAATACCAATTACCAGTTACCGTTGGCATCTCTCTCTCTCTTTCTCTCTTTCTCTTACACGTACATTTTGCACATCGATTAATTTCCCATTGAGAGAGAAAGTGTAGTGTTGCATTTAGTACATTTCACAATCTCATAACATGTCCAAATTGAAGTGGTCTAACTTCAGAACTGCATATACTTGTGTGAAAAAATCATAAGTATAAAGCAAATGAAAAAAATACGATTAATCAGTTTAATGCACTGCACTAAAACACAAATGCATTTCCATTTAGAACTGAACCTTGTCTCTGCCCAAGTAATCAAAGAGCAGAGTAAGCCATTACAAAATTACTGCCATTGTGCTTTCTGTGCCAGTTCTTCTCTCTCTCTTATTGTGAAGCAAAATTCCCTGTGTAGAATTAACACCTGCAGTTTAGCACAGTAATCCTTGAAGAGTTCATTCAATTCTAGGGATTCTACTCTGCAATCCACTACAAAGGCACTCGAAATCCATCACCAACAAAACACTTAAGCAAGATATCTCAAGGTCTCCATGCAAGATAAAGCCTGTCTTGTGAGTACAAGGGATTTTGTTTATGGTGTTACAGTATTACTGCTTTTATTCATTGCTCATAATTTCCCTTTACTTTTAATGCAATCATATTGAACTGATACAGCGCTAAGGAGAAAAAAAAAACTCTTGGCAGTAAACTATATGCCCTAAGAATACTTGTCACTCAGGATATACACATAGTTGCCCAAACTGCATATACTCTGGATTGCACTTGTGTCCATAAAAGTATGTTGAGTGTAGAACACATGAGGAGTGGGTAATCTGGAGAGACCCAGTATATGAAAAGACATTTGTCATGTAAAGCCATGAAATCGTATTTAAAATGTAAAGTTCTTTATTGCTGATCACCCTGACATGACCATCACCTCTGTGAAGCATGGTGGTGGGAGAATGGTGCTGTGGCAATGCTTTACATCAACAGGGATTGGGTGATACAGTAGGTCAGGCCCAAGGGCAAAATGGTTGGAGTTGTGCATCCAAAGCATGGCAATCTTAGAAGAAATAGTGTCCTAATCTGCAGTAGACTTGAGACTGGAGCATGAGCGTGGCAGAGGTTCACCTTCCAATAGGACCAGATCCATAATGTCAAAACTACACCAAAGGCGGTTTAAATCCAAGAAAATCTAAGTGTTAGGATAGCCTAGTGAAAGCCCAGACCTCAATCTGATACCGAATCTGAGGCAAGATTGCTGTGAACTCCCCATGAATAATGTGTGAAACTACAGTAATAAACCCATGTACTGTACCAGATAACTTGTAGATATAGTAATTAGAGGGTTTTTTTTTCCAAGCTCTGACTCCGGAGGTGAATAATTACAACTAATGATTTTCAGATCATTTTTTTGTCACAACAAAAATACACTTTAGAATGTTAGATATATTCTGTAAATCAAATGGTAAAAATCCCAATGAAGACCATTTCAATTCCAAAATGAAACATGACAAAATGTTGAAAAGTGGGTGAATACTTATATTTATGTGTATGTGTAGGTATAGGAGATAGGAGGAGCAGTGAGAAAGTGAGAGAGTAGGAAGAGGGGCAGGGAACGCATTGTGTTATAAGGAACATTTCTCCTACCAACAGCTTAAGCAGTCAGCCAGAGCACTAGGAGCCCCCATGACTGACAGGACAATTACCGGAAGCTCCTTCTCTGATGTGCCGGAGACATGTGCAAATAGAATCGCACTATTTTTTGCATCAGGCGTTTACATGGAGGATTTGGTACAAAAGCAAAATTGCCAGCCAACAGAGCAGTGTTCCTCCTGGAGCAATTCCTTTGCCTGTGTGTATATTATTTCCTTCTAGTTTTTCCTCGTATAAAAATATCCTTGGTCAAGGTCAGTTACAACTAAGTCCTGAGCTATTTTTGCTACTGAGCTTTGAGTCTAATTTACCTGTGACTTTTCCTCTGTTTCCCTTGTTGAGGAGAGGTACAAGAGCAATCTGAGGCTGATAAGGTGGGATGGGGCACAGTTAATTGGATCCTTCTAGTATAAATCTATAAATATCTTAAAATCAGAACAGCTGGTAGGGAAAGTGCTTATTAATTTTGACAGTCCCTTCTTCTGAGAGGCAGTTTGTTTTTCCGGAAGGCAAAAATTATTCCAAACAGTCACTTAGCATATGCAGATTCTTATTGTATCTTTGCACTTGATCATCTTTACGATGCATTTTTATATGTCATAATGTGGTTAAGGATATAGGAAGTGCAGAATTTTTTCTTTTTCTTTTTTATTCTTTTCTGTTAAATTTTGAAACATGCTATTTTATCAGTCTGGGCTGCTTTTATTTGCACTCTTCATAGTTGTGTGCCAAAGCGCAGGCCATCCTCAGAGGACCCAGGCTGCCAGCAGCTCTAAGCACCAGACACACACACACAACCATTTTCATTTACGCCACAAGAGAAAGATGCTCTGCAATTCTTCGCTCTAGCAGGCTAACAAATAAACCCCCACAGGGGGACCACATGCTGTCCTCTCTCTGAGTCCAAAAGGACATCACCTTGGAATAGGAAGCAAAATAATCAGAACTCAAGTAAGTTAACAAAACAGCACTGTGTGAGATTGCCTAGAGTTTTGAGTGAGAAGATTAGAACAGCGTGAGAATTTCTTTCTCAAGAAATGTACATCTTGATACTGGGAGCAAGCTATTGCAACAAAACTACTTGCTAAGCCCAACTATCCTCTCTTAAACTCCCAACTTTAATTCTGATTATAGCTGTCAGAACTGTCTATTTTATAAGGAGTAATGGGGCTTTACGGTGATGTTGATAAAACGCACCCAAAGTGGGCTGTTTAAAGGCAGTCTTTCTACCTCAGATTAACCAACAACATATTTTTGTCTTTATACATCATATGTTCAGGTCTTTTCCATCAGTACATGTGAGTAATTGTGACTTTATTGTGTAGAGTATTATTTTAAATTATTTATAAGCCTACAATTTAGATGTCAACTAGTCAACCACTGATGACCCTGCAGCTCTCTGTCACCATCAGCACTGCTGATGGTCGACCTCAGTTAAATACAGTAATGTATGGCATAATCTAAAAAGCATCATGTTATCTGGAATATCATTCATACATTCATTCATTCATTCATTTTCTACCGCTTATCCGAACTACCTCGGGTCACGGGGAGCCTGTGCCTATCTCAGGCGTCATTGGACATCAAGGCAGGATACACCCTGGACGGAGTGCCAACCCATCACAGGGCACACACACACACTCATACACTAGGGACAATTTTCCAGAGATGCCAATCAACCTACCATGCATGTCTTTGGACCGGGGGAAGAAACCGGAGTACCCGGAGGATACCCCCAAGGCACGGGGAGAACGTGCAAACTCCACACACACAAGGTGGAGGCGGGAATCGAACCCCGACCCTGGAGGTGTGAGGCGTACGTGCTAACCACTAAGCCACCGTGCCCCCATATCTGGAATATCATCCTCATTAAAGTCATTGGGGTTTGGGGAAAAAAAAAGATCTTGTTATACCCTTCCCTGTTTGCCATATTTAGCTAGATGGATAAGTGGCATACGGTATCTCAAACATAAACCAGTCAAGCACTTCAACAAGCTGTAACTCTGACTTCCTGTTTCTTAAGGAAATATGTCAACATATGGGATCAAATCACAGGTCTCAAGCCATTTCATGGGGAAGTTACCAGATAAAATTTTCAGTGAAAAAAAAAGTGGTCAAGAGGTTTTAGGCAGGATATATACTGAAATAAGCGCATCTCTCTCTCTCTCTCTCTCTCTCTCTCTCTCTCTCTTTTTCTCTCCTACCCTCCCTGTATGAATAGAATGCTAAAAACCTGTCTGAGTACTTGAGAGGCACACTCCATCCACCCACTCAAGAGCAGTAAGTCTTTGCTTCCATCCACTTAAATCCTGAAGAGCTCGATTCGCCAGAGCAAGACCTTCGCACACCAACACCAGAAAGCTTTATGACCTAGAATTATTCACCATCCTCTACCGAAAAAACATGAGGCTTTCTTAAACTATACTTTGCTGGGATAGCGGAGGACAGATGTAAAGGAAAAACAAAGTGACAGAGGAAAGTGTCAAAGGAACAAATTTGGAAAATACAAAATGGGAGTTAAAACCCTGGCTTCAAGGTATGTGCCCCTCTGAGCTCCAGTCAGCTGTCAACCTGTGTCCAAACACCTGACATAAACACCCCTCTATCAATGCTAATTACCAGCCTGCAGGACTGATCTGAACACATGCACACACACACGCAGACTCTCAGTCTGCACCAAGGATGAACTCTTTCTGCACATAGTGATAAAGGTTTCAAAGGTCTCCATGAGTGATTTTTCGACAGATAAATACAGCAAAAGCAATCTTTTTTCTTTTATCCTCAAAGTGTCTATACAACCTTCTCTGTCTTCAGTTTATCTGGTGTCCTGCATACAGAGTTAAATCAGAGAGCTAAACCTCCTTGTGTATTGCTTTATTTATTCCAGATCTTGGCTTGACAGAGAGAGAGATTACTACTTTTGAACCTGCCATGTTTTGTTGTCCTGATGGAAGCCGGATGGAGAACAGAATGTAAAAAGGACAGGAAAAAAAATCACTGACTGCAGCCCATACAAATTAAAAACCTGAGAGTGATGACTAAGGCAGCATCTTATCTCAGATTTGAGGAGTACCTGCGGAAAAAGAAATCACTCTAATATGAAAGAAGTGCAGTATGCAGATATGAGGATGCACTGTATCTTAGCGGAAGGCATGGGAAATGAAAAAATAAAACCCTTATTTTCTACAACTGCACTCAGCCGTTAATTATGGTGTTAGAACTTAAATTAAGGCAGAAAATTTCCTCAATATTTCCACTTACAGTTCGTGGACTCTTGGAGATATTGTGACAGAAAAAGGCTCCTCTCCCGCACTGATTATCGGCTTTAATGCAGAAGATCGTGACCACATTAACTCTTTCACGCCTCGGAATATTCGCTCTGACCTGAGTTCACTTGTGTTTTACACACTTGTGTTTTCCAATAGCAGAAGCGTTCTTCTCACTTTCAGCAATTATCAGCTGCAAGTCTGTGTGTGTGTGCATGATTAAATGTGATTAAAAGGCCTTCCTTTGTGCCTTGCGTGAATAAAGAAGACCTTGGGTTACTGTGTGTAAGCCTCTGGCACACAGTCTATGAAATGACCATGTTCTTTGTTCGAACAAGCACTGAAGCCTCGATATGTTACAGAGATGGTCAGTTTGAGGTGTGATTAGCAGGAGTTAATCAGCTGTTTAATGATTATCACGGTGGCATTTGTACATTAGATTGGACTCATTTGAAAGCCCCATGCTGCAAGCAGACACTGAGTCACGAGATACCGGATCTATAGATATGTAAATAAAATGTGTTTAAATAGTAGGGGGGCACGGTGGCTTAGTGGTTAGCACGTTTGCCTCACACCTCCAGGGTTGGGGGTTCGATTCCCGCCTCTGCATTGCTTGTGTGTGTGGAGTTTGCATGTTCTCCCCGTGCCGCGGGGGGTTTCCTCCGGGTACTCCGGTTATCTCCCCCGGTCCAAAAACATGCATGGTAGGTTGTTTGGCATCTCTGGAAAAATGTCCGTAGTGTGTGAGTGTGTGAGTGAATGAGAGTGTGTGTGTGCCCTGCGATGGGTTGGCACTCCATCCAGGGTGTATCCTGCCTTGATATCCAATGACGCCTGAGATAGGCACAGGTTCCCCGTGACCCGAGGTAGTTCGGATAAGCGGTAGAAAACGAGTGAGTGAGTGAGTGAGTGAGTAAATAGTAAGGTTAAAGAAATTCAAAGAAATTTCAGAAAATTAAGAGAATGGTCTGAAATTCTCAAAGTGGGGTTCAGGTTTACATGGTTTCTGTGAAGCACAGTCAAATGTTCCTTCTGTAAATCACAGCCCACTACTTATAATAAATAACACTGGGTTTTTTGGGTTTTTTTGTCTGCTCCCTCTTCGGGGTCTTCTCAATGGATCAGATATTAGATTGGGAACCGATTTTATACTGGATGCTCTTCCTGAAGCAACCCTCCCATTTTATCCAGGCTCAGGACCGGCACTGAGAGTTAGTGGATGGATTAGCTTCCTGACTGGGAATCAAACCTGGGATCCTGCCGCTGGAACACCAGGAGGCCATAAATAATACTGAGATTAAATACTTGGTATCTTAAGTTAAATGAATTTAAATCAACATCAAAATCAAGTAGCACATAAATAATGTTAAGATGAATTGAACATGCAACTCTTCCATGCATCAATAACTTAGCCAGAAAATAATTGCACACATTTAAATAAAGTGACTAATATTTGAACAGTTGCTACACAGGTTTAAATTTAGAGTATTTGGCAGAAGTCCTTATCCAGAATGACTTACATTTATTTACTGCACACTTGATGGTTAAGGGCCTTGCTCAGCAGCTTGGGAAGGCTGGGATTGAATTCGTAATCTTCCAGTCAGCAATCCAACATCATAACCACTGAGCTAACACTGCTCCCGATCTGGTACCAAAATGTACCTCAATCTAAAACAGTTTGTCAAACTTGAACAAAAATAACACAATACTAATATCTTTCTGGATAAAACATTAGCGTTATCTCATCAGAACAGCTACTCATACTCATATACTCATTTTGCAGAGTGGCTTTTCATAATATCAGCTATCAGCTATCTGAACGTGCTAGTGTCAATCTGAGCTGAGATGTGTCCTGTGCACCTGAAGGAGCTGTGTCACACGTCTGCTTGCCTGTGAAATGTCTTTTTTTTTTCTTTTCTCCGTCTTATTGTCATGTGCCATTAGGCCGTGGCTGGGGCTGGGTGGAGGCAGACAGGCTGCTGTGGCAGATGCCTGCTGTGTGTCGAAGCGCCCTTCATCTACTCCTGACAGATGTCAAGGCTTCTGTTGAGTGAGCACGCTCTGTCACGTAACCCTTGTTCTGCATGCCACAAGTTACGCATGCCTCATGCCACAAGTTACGCATGTCCACCAGACTGGTACACATGCACACACACTCACACACCCACAACTCTCCATCCATCAGTAGGTCGTCCTCATGCACACACTCTTGAGAATCCATCAGTTCCCACCTATTACCTCTGACAGGCTTCACTTGCCCAAATGCCGTGGTCCATGCAAATACATCCTGGCATCTCGGCATCACATCTGAATGGCAAAATATCAGTCTGATAGATGTTCATAGGACAAGAATATGTCTCTCTCTCTCTCCCTCTCTCTCTCTCTCTCTCTCTCTCACTCTGTGTGTGTGTGTGTGTGTGTGTGTGTGTGTGTGTGTGTGTATGTGTGTACCTCAAACTTTTGTTCAAAGTTATCAGGAAGTACACAAGTTACGGGTCATAAGCAGGAAAGCAATTATCTCAGCATGCCAAGCCAGTAAGGGAAAGCGTGTAATTTAGACAAAGTGCTCCAACATAGAATATACACAGGAAAAAAAATCATCTTTTCTTGTTATCTGCCATTATCATAGGTAGATGTTTATTATGTACTGTACAAATCAACCTCGAAATGCATTCAATCTAGTAGCTCACAATCAGAGGCAAGTTTGAGATTCTTTAGAATGCTACAATGACTATGTTAGAAAGGTGTATGTTTTAATTTGCAAGTAGTCGGTAATAACACTAAAGCAGTCAAATGGCTATGGAATCCCAGGTTAAAAATAAAACATGAACCACACAAAGCCATAGAAGCAGTGTTAGCTGCGCTCACACAGGATGAAGGTGAGAAGGGGAAAATGGTGCCTGTGTGTGCGGTACAGGTAATGACTGGTAAATGGTTGCCATGTACAGTAAGAGGTTTGTCCATATTTAGAACAAAGCTCGGTATCTCTTCGATCTCACCAATCATCAAGCACCTCTCTGTCTCTTACTTTACCCAGTCACCATTGCCATGGAGACAAAACATCCACACCGGCAACAAAAATTCTCCTTCGTACATCATAAATAAATTCAGAAATTGTACTGTATGGTTAAAAGAGAAAAAGGTGAACAAGTGGTGTGGATGCAGCTGTAAAAATTAAAGGGATGTTTATTTAGTTCTTGTTTTGAAAGTAATATTCCATATTAAGGAATGGACATTTCTAGAATTTTACCTGAAATTACAAGAGCACACAAGGACCAATGTGTGTAGAAGATGTGTGTGTGTTTGTGTGTGTGTACCATTTAGGTCGACTCGTAGACTTCACCACTGGAGCCATCCCATCTCTGTACAAGCTCTTGGTCTTACTGAAGTTCACAATGTTAAAGATTACCCTCTGAAAGAATAGAGAGAGAGAGAGAGAGAGAGAGAGAGAGAGAGAGATTGAGAGAGAGAGAGAGAGAGAGAGAGAGAGAGAGAGAGAGAGAGAGAGAGAGAGAGAGAGAGTTAAACACCTGAAAGAAGAATTACAGACGCTTAAATGCTTTTGACCTTAATATGAAGGAAAGGAATTACATTTGATCAGACATTTGCTAAGAGATATCCAGCCTCTGGTGGGAAATATATTCTAATTAACAAAGATGCCGCACATTATGTATGTCTACAGATTGAATACAGAATGCACTGTTATCACATGTGGTGCATTTTAAACTGAACAATGCAAATGTAAAGAGAACAGTAAGCAAGAAATGTTAAAAAAAAACAATTCCATATTGTGGTATATCTAGCAGCAAAAGACACCATAAAAAGGTGTAAAATCTGCATAATGCTCCATACATATACATACAATTGAGTGGCAATATAAAGAAGCATCGAGACCTGCCTCTGTAGTCTAGGTGCTTTTGTGATCTTAGAAAGAGTGTTTATGATGTGTATAAAATCAAGCTAGGGATTTAAATCTAAAGTTATGTAGTCAATGAGAGACAGCAACAACGTTCCAGCACAGCACTGCAGAACAGATCTGTCTGTGTAAATACAAACTTTCTGCTTTAGGTGACTTGAAGAGTAAACCAGAGCAAAACAAAAGCCTTGTGTATCACTTAACAAGCTCAGATTTACACTCGCAATAATGCAATAGTCAGTTTTCCATTAAAAAATGCACACTTCAACATTTCTGCTGTTTTCTGTACCCTACTGCTCTTTAAAAAAAAGGCTGAGGTCCAAGTATATAAATAACTACTGCAGTAATGTAAGCAAGTCTATAATGTGGCTGAAAATGACTCTTCTTGATGGACCATATTAAATTAATAACTTAGTCCAGACAAACTAAGTTTGCTGTATAAGTCCAGGTGGTGGAAGTTAACAGACTGCAGATGAAATCCTATTAGAGCCATTTTCCTGTCAGATTCTCTCACTCTTTCGCTCTGTTTCTCCATACAGTCCCCTCCCCATCTGCGACTGTAGTCACAGAAGCAGGGGATTGTGGTTTGGCTGAATCGGGCTAGGCTAAAATGACATTTAACTGATGTTCACAGGCAAGGCAGGCTCCTGTAACGGCTAGATAAGACCATTGCTGCTGGCATTTCAATTACACTTTTACTGCCCTGCACATCTGTCGCAAGCCTACTTTCACTGGTTCCTTCCACAGGCAAACACATCCTCATTCCCCAACTCTGCATTACTTTGTGCTTTATTCTTCTTTTTAATCTTGTTTTTTTTTTTTTTTCAGGACTGGAGCGGATTGGGCTGCATTGCTGAACCATGCCCCTGGGGTAAATGTGTTTGGGTCAGTTTGCAGTCAAGTAATGTGAGTGGACGGTATGAGTGGGTGTCCAATAATAAACAGTGACTTTCTCTTCAAATCACCAACATCCCAGGATTATAAGGTCAGGGCTAATGTGGTGTCTTTTCGGGTGCTTGGAATGAAATCCGCTCTCATCCATGAACAATGACAAATCATTTAAAACGCTTCATTAATGATAGAAAGACAGCGGTCTTACGGAGGTGCATCCTTGATTTTAAAGGTGACTCCTAACTCTTTCCTAATGTCAAAGCTGATTTACAATCTGTGCTTCCATCCCATTTTTTTTTACCAGCAACAACGTTTGGTTACGCTGGAGCTGTCAAAAACAATACTCTTCCGTTGTCTGTCATAATTTTCCAGAAGTGTCTTCATTGGCACTAATAGGTGCGTTAGAATGAGGTAAGCGAAAGGGGAGGTTTGTGGCAAGCTAATTTCATCTCCGCCTCATTAAGGGCTTTGTGCTGTGCGTGAGAGTTCATAAGAGTTTAATACACACACACACACACACACACACACACACACGCAAGCACACACTATTGCTAGTGGCCTCCTTGCTCTAGATAAACCATTGAGTGATTTGGGCCTGGACTCCCAGAGCTGAGTGAGGATTGTCAGAGGAGCTGCTCATCCTGTAAATTTAATTACAGCATGAGCAGGAGGAGCGCATTACAATCCAGGCTGTCTGAGATGTCATTTCCATCAGGCTTGTCAAAGCTCCCACTCTCTTCATGAGAGTCAGCGTGGCAGGGAAACCACACCTGGGGCCTCTGCGCATACCAAAATGCAAAATGCATGGAGTGGGAAGTCATAACTCACTTCAAATTAGCATGAGAGTCTGAAGCACAATTTGTATAAACTTATGGAGGTGCATATTTCTGAAGGAGAAAAATTGAGTACAACAAAAAAAAATGACTAGGACTTGGAAAATGTTTGGAGTAAACTTTGTTCAATGAAAGCAAAATGGCTGTTTAACTGTGAGGTCTCCATAAATTAGATTGTGTCCAGCACATCCCACAAATTATCTGGGGAATTTAGCATCCATGTCAATACCAAATGTCAAGTTTGGCAGTGTGCATAGCCTGAAAGAGGTCACTGTCATTAGGGAATGCCATAAAGCTATGTACTTGGTCTGCAACAGTGCTTATGTACTGTAGGTGGTGTGTCAAAGTAACATCCATATGAATGCCAAGACCCAAGATTTTCCAACGGAATACTGTCAAGGGCATCACACTTCCTATACCGGCTTGCCTTCTTCCCATAGTGCATCCTGATGACTTCTCTTTTCCACATAAATGATGCACATGCACCTGGCCATCTAAATAATGCAAAAGAAAACATAATTCATCAGACCAGTTTACTTTCATCCATTGCTCCATGGTCCAGTTTTGATGTTTATGTGCTCAGGTGCTTTCAATGGTGGGCACGCAGACCCATCTGTGGTTACACAGTACCATGCCATGTGTGTTCTGACAGCTTTCTATCATAAACAGCATTAACTTTTCCAGCAATCTGTGCTACAGTAGCTCTTCTGTAAAACTGGACCAGATGGGGTAGCCTTTGCTCCCCACGTGCATACATAAGACTTGGGCATCCATGACGCTTTCAACGGTTCACCGCTCGTCCTTCCTTGGAACGCTTTTGTATGTACTGACCACTACATACCGGGAACTACCACCCCCACTCACCCCAACCCCCCAACCCCCTCCCACCCACCAAACTGTTTTGGAAATGCTCTATCTCGGTCACCTAGCTATCACAATTTGGCCCTAGTCAAATCGCTCAGATCCATTTTTCCTGCTTTCCGCACATCAACTTCCAGAACTGACCTGTTCACTTGCTGAGTAATATATACACACCCCTTGACAGCCATTCACCTTTTATGTTATAGCTGATTACTTTGTGTAATGTGTGTGTAGTGTGTGTGTGTGTGTGTGTGTGAGAGAGAGAGAGAGAGAGAGAGAGAGAGAGAGAGAGAGAGAGAGAGAGAGAAAGGGGTGGAGTCTGGACTAAAACAAACGAGGCAGGACTCCAGAACAGAAATAGCTGGATGTCAAACAGTGTTTGGGGGCAAATGGTGTCTTTTGATACTGATCGATCTGCAGTGAGACCTGCGCTGGGAAAAACACTGCTTAAAATATTTAACAGACTCTTCTAAATGGAGCGGGACATAAATAATATACTCTGACCTCCACAGTTAAAGAGAGGACACCGTGTACATTTGAAGCTAGATATATGCTAGAGTATATATGCATATGAAACAGCTCCTGCATGAACAGAAGAGGTCTTCAAGCCATGTTTAGTACAACACTACTTCACTCTACTTCACTGGAGTTCTCTTTACTTGCCATTACCATTTAAGCACTTATCAAAATCCTTACTTAAGTTTTGAAGTTAAGAGTTTGAAGCATTTGCACAAACCAGGCCCAGTCACTTTTTATGGATATGGATGCTTATAGATTCCCCCAAAACCTCCTCTCATTGCTCCTTTCAGCTGTCTTACTTTTTAGAAGTTGCTCTAGATAAGATAGATAAATGCACCTGCTAAATAAATCAATGAATTTATTAATTATTAAAGAAATGCCATTATTTAAAAACAAGGTTACAGTGGCCTGTCTGTCATAGTTATTTATGAAATATTGCTAATTAGCAGCTTATAAATCATCCTATTATTTAACATTTTATTTTTCTGTATTGCTCCCCAGCAGTTAATTGTATGTACAACTTAATGAAGCTTAAGAAACTAACAAAGGTCATAAAATTGCAAAGTGGGTGCAGCCTATAAATAAAAGCATTTTATTGTGCACTGTCCATTTGAATTGTTGAATTAATAACTATGCTAATGTTATTGTTAATCAGATGTCTTCATCTATAAAGTGGACTTTAAAGGGACAGTAAATGTTCATTTGTCAGTATTGTCATATTTATGTATTTAATATTGGCCTCAAGTGTATTTATTGCCCAAAACATACATTTCAACATATCATACTATGGAAACATCAAACTGATATTGCTGAAGCAAAACTGGAGGAGCATACACTCAAGCATGCACATATACAAACACCATTGGTAACAATGTCTCTGTGCAAAAAGTGAGCTACAAGAAGATATGGTTGTAGCGTAAGAACTCAACTGAGGCGCCAACTTTACTCCAATCTTCCTTACCTGACATCAGTGTCTGACCTCAGTAATGGTCTTGTGGCTGAATGAACACACATCCCTATAGCAACTGGCCAAAATCTAGTGGAAAGTCTTTCCAGAAGAGTGGAGGTTAATATAACAGGACAGGGGAACTGAATCTGGAATAAGATGTTCAAAATGGACATATGGATGTGAAGGTCAGGTGTTAACAATCCTGGCCAAATAGTGTACATTGACCATACAGTATATTCAACCATGACACTACTACCTATATGTAATAAACATGACTAGTATAGTATAGTTTATTATATATTTAACCATTAGACTATAAGAGAGCTTTGTATTCCATGACACACCAAAATAATATCTCATGGCAATGTCAAGGTTCTGAGTCTGATCTATATCTAATCTAGTCATACTGTATTTTACTACAAAGTTAAGTATTGGCACTGTAGGAAACTCCCTTCAGCCTCAAACTCCCTTCAGGAGGTGAAATGAATGCCCTGTTGTGTTGGCAGTGTGTTTTGGTTTGTTGTATTGCTTGCATAATGAAGGTCCTTCCAATTCACTCTGCTGCTACCTTTAAGAGTTCCATCATCAATAAAGTACGATAGTGAGCCTGTTCTAGAAGCAGCCATGCAAGCCAAAGCCATGACACTACCTCCACCTTGCATGACTGATGAGCTTGTATATTTTCGATCAATAAAAAGATCCTTTCTTTCTCCACACTTTGGCCTTTCTATCACTTTGTTAGAGGTTAATCTTGGTTCAAGAACTTTTGTGGCTCATCTCTGTATTTCTTTGGTGAATTCCAATCTGCCCTTTGATTCTTACCTCTGATGAGTGGATTACATCTTGTGGCATGGCCTCTATATTTCTGCTCTCAAAATCTCCTTTTAATGGTGGATTGTGATACCTTCACCCCTGCCCTGTGGGGATTGTTGATGATGCCACTGACTGTTGTTCTGGGCGGTTTTCCTCTCCAGTCTCACAATGTTTCTGACAACACCTCTCTGTTTGAGGTCTGGTTAGTACTAGTGAGGTCTGGTTAGCAGGTCTGGCTTCTTTCTTTTCCAGAACATTCCAAATTGATGTACAATGCTTGTTAAATGGCTCTGATCCTGTATTCTCCTGTATCCTCCTGTATTCTCATCTTCACAATGCTTTATTTTTCTTCTGTTGAAACCCAGGGCTTAAAGAATAGACATTCAGAGCTATTAATTGTTGAAACTAGCAATCTTACAGGACATACCTAGTCCACACGACACACCAGTCTGATAATATCTTTTGATCGCTTGTAAAATGAGTGGGTTCCAATAAAAAGTAATTTTCTAAGAATCTCTGGTGTAAATATCAGGGAAGTAAATCTGAAATACTGATCTAGCATCACATGATCTTTTGATCTAAATGTCTTCTGTGTATAGCCAAAAACAATTCCAATACTTTCGGATGGGGACTGTATATCTTATAATATCTTAGAACAAAACAAAGCTCCCAGATGGCATAGTGATGTGCTGACCTCTGGGTAAACTGGGTCTGACACGTGCATACTGCTGAAAGTGTAAAGCCACAAAGCAGGCTTGATGTCATGGCTTTTCACACCCTCTCTCTCTCTCTCTCTCTCTCTCTCTCTCTCTCTCTCTCTCTCATTTTAAATCTGACACAGCTATGTATAGATGGCCAATGTCAGATGCTGCTTTGAGTCACTGACAAAGGTTAAGACCTCTAGTTACCCACTCATACACTCACACAATCACGTGCGCATTCAAACATTACACTCCCCCTGATGACCTGTCCTCACAACACACAACTCTCAAATAAAAACAATTAAAGTCACATGTAACACGTTCAGAAACAGTCTCTTTTTTGAAAATAGTGATGAGAAATTTTCACATAGTGACTGCTGATCAGCAGACGACCTGCTGAGCACTGTTTAAATGTCAGAATTTAATTTCCTCTTACTCAAAAGGCTGTGTGAGGGAGATCAGATAGCAGCAGGTTGTGACAGTCTTTTTAAGACAGAAAAACCAGAGACCTTTTGTTTGCGGAGGCATCCGCTAGCCTTTTGTACAGGAATCTTTTATTCCACCGAAGATCCAGGAAGCGGGTGCTTTCGACTTGTTTGCTGAAAGGCAATCTATTGCGGCATTGTGGAGGAGCAAAGCACAACTTGCACTAGTTTAATTAGGCCTTTGCCCATCCACTGAGTGACAGGCCGACAAAATACAGCAGGCACGATGCGAGAGGTCATACTCGGTGAGACAATGATGTCTGCCGAGTCACAAAAGCGGTCCATTAACCTGCAGAGCACTGTGCACAGCCATTCTAATAAAACTGGCCTTTAAAAAGAAACTCTGCATGTGAGCATGAATTCAAATTCTTAATCTATATACTTCTTGCTATAATGATAATTATACTGCTTTATTGGTCTGATATTTATCCACCTCTGTTCTACGATGCATTTCTACAATTTAAATCAATTCACTTCTGCCTGCTCCAGGAGCACTAACAATACTGTATATAGAGAGCTGTATTCCAGCCTTATTAGAGGATGGTGTGCTCTCCATCAGTGCAGCAAGAGAGAAAAATGAATAAACTAAAATCTATCGCTATTCCTCTTACAGAAGAGTTCATTTGCTCAGCGGCCTCCTCTCTCTTACTTTCCTTTTCTCTGTCACTCTGTTTTGATCTCTCTTACACATTATGTATCCCCCCCCCCATCCCCCGCCCCCCATCTCTCACTCAGGGTCTCCTGTCAGGCTGCAGGGAAGAGGTGGAATTGTCAGAAGTGATGGATGACTATCAACCTTCTGCTGTCTCCCACTCCGCTCCTTCGAGATTTACACAGCCACCGACTACCAGGCATGAAAACCAATCTCTCTTCATATTCCTCGCGCTCGCTCACTCCTTTTTCTCTCTCTGCCATCTATCCATCTATTTTCTATGCTGGCTTCTCCCTCTTCTATTATCTTAAGCTTTTTTGTCCACCGGTGAAGGACTTGGAGAACATCATATATCTATGCACCCAATCAACTGCACTCGTTCGTTGTGCACTTTTGCTGAACAGTCAGAGACGTGTTTTGGATGTGGTTATAAATTGTGCACCTCTATGACAAGCCTGCTGTCTCTCCTGGCGCTCCGTTCCCCCGGCATGCTGAAACCCGACGTCTGCGCATCTAAACGCTGTAATTATAACACCAGAAAAGGTGCCACTGTGGGTAATTGTGCTCTCAAAATAGTAATTGCTTTATTATCATGACTATTTTGTTGAGCGTAATGATCGTTAGAAGGCATTATGTTAATGCAATTAAGCTGTTGCATTATTGCTCTACCCCTTTCTAATTGGGGCTATCTCACAGGGCACATTCCTTAAATACACTCACTGATAGATTTAAA
The DNA here is from genome assembly GCF_030014155.1 of Tachysurus vachellii. NCBI lineage: Eukaryota > Metazoa > Chordata > Actinopteri > Siluriformes > Bagridae > Tachysurus > Tachysurus vachellii. Next base: position 10,264,499 of record NC_083470.1, read on the forward strand.
CTGTGCTTCGAGAGCAAAGAATCTAGAAGAAGAAGAAGAAGAAGGGGTGGAGATCAGGGGTATACTAAACACAAACTCATAAACAAAAAGTAAAATTGTCATTGCACCAACAAATGTAAAAACAGTAAAAAGCATTTGTCCCTCATGCACCATCCCCTAATGCACTTGCACCAGGCTTAGAAGCATGTTATTGCTATTTATATTACAAGATAAAACAGCCATGACCATTGCGGACGTCACTGTTAATGTTAGAATGCAGGACTCGGTTCAGCGCATAAATAAATAAATAAATAAATAAATAAAGTAACAAAAAACCTCTTAAACAGCTTTCTACCTCCTGAACGGCCTGTTGCTCGCAGTTAACTCGGCTTAAACAGACACGTTCAGGGTTTTCATTTATAATGCAGAGTTGATTAAATTCTAATGAACTCTGCTGGAGAAAACCAAATATCTGTGAGATTTGTGATAGTTGATGTATTTATCCATTTACTGGGTTTTACTAGTCTCTCTATTTAAACCCAGCCGGGAAATAATAAGCACGATTACCAGGCAGCCTGCTCAACATCCTGCAAATTTAGACTTGAATGAGAGATGAACAGCATCACTGGGACTTAGAGCGTGCACTCTCTATCTTTTTTATCTGTCTCATTTTACACACACCGAGGTGCTGAAATGCTTTGCCTAAATGCTTTCTGGGGTTATTTTTAAACAGCTCTGACTCTCTTATGAGCCCTTTCCCTGTCAGACTGGTCTACGGGAAGGAGGGATGAAGGGAGAGAAAGACCGGCAGAGAGACAGACAGAGAGAGAGAGAGAGAGAGAGAGAGAGAGAGAGAGAGAGAGAGAGAGAGAGAGAGAGAGAGAGACAGAGAGAGAGAGAGAGAGAGAGAGAGAGAGTGAGAGAGAGAGAGAGAGACAGAGAGAGAGAGAGAGAGAGAGAGAGAGAGAGAGAGACAGAGAGAGAGAGAGAGAGAGAGAGAGAGAGTGAGAGAGAGAGAGAGAGAGAGACAGAGAGAGAGAGAGAGAGACAGAGAGAGAGAGAAAGAGAGAGTGAGAGAGAGAGAGAGAGACAGAGAGAGAGAGAGAGAGAGAGAGAGAGAGAGAGACAGAGAGAGAGAGAGAGAGAGAGAGAGAGAGTGAGAGAGAGAGAGACAGAGAGAGAGAGAGAGAGAGAGAGAGAGAGAGAGACAGAGTGAGAGAGAGAGAGAGACAGAGAGAGAGAGAGAGAGAGAGAGAGAGAGAGAGAGAGAGAGAGAGAGAGAGAGAGAGAGAGCGAGAGTGAGAGAGAGAGAGAGACAGAGATATATAGAGAGAGAGGAGAAAGCCTGCCAGGTTGATGGCATGTCTCAGATCACAGAGAAGTTCCTCTCTTGACCTCTGGGTGATACAGTGCAGTTGGTTGCTGCCTTGGTTTTGACACTGTTCCAGCTTTCTCCTGCCCTCTGAACCTCATCTTTGCTTAGCAAACTTACAAATTCAAAACTTCAAATCCCAGAATCCTCTATGCCAGGAAGCAAGCAGAGGATGTTGAATCAAACTGGTAGCAGCCTCTAAAGATTATTGTTTAGCCTAGGCAGTCAGGTTAGGTCGCCTCCTTTACTATGGGTGTTTTTTTTAACTCAACACAGATATACTTTAGGATGAAAATGCAGGAAAAATCAATAGAAGAATATGTTACTTTTCTTCTTACTAATGTGTGATAATTACAATACAGCCCCATGGTCATAGCTGTCAAGATGCCAAATCTCGCCACAGGCCTGACAATGAGTCACAGAGAGATAAATAATGCAGCAGTGAGTGTGTTTTTGTGTAGGACGTGAGCATGTCAAAGCAGAACAGGACTATAAATATATGCCTCTCTAAGACAGTTCAAACTGCTACAACTGCCAGGTGATCTCTCATCCTTTCACAGTCCATTTAAATATGCAGATTTCAGAAAGAAATGGCAGATAAATAAATAAGAGTAAGTGAAATAAAGTGCTTATATATATGTGTGTGTGTGTGGATGTGTGAGTGTGTGTGTGTGTGTGTGTGTGTGTGTGTGTGTGTGTGTGTAGTGCATGGTGCAGGGATTTCCTGTGATCTCAGACACTATAGCTTTTCACCTCCTCTATTTTGAAGCAGAAAATGATAGATCTGGCCTTCTGTCCTGCCTCTGTTGGCCCATCAACACCAGTTGAAATGAGAAAATTGAAGTGGGCAGACGTTATTGCCTTGCACACGCGCAGGTGGGTGGAGGGATGCAGGGAGGGAAGGAGAGTGTGGGGGAGGTTAATAATGATACACCACTTTTACTCCAACCCATTTCCCTGTCTCTCTGAATAGACACATGCCTCTACGACCCTAAATGATGAACAGACGTAGAGAAGGAAAAAAAAATAGTTACGGAGGGGAAATACAAAAGCCAGTCTGGGTCAAGTGTAGCCACAGCAGACATCACTGGCCTGACAGTGCTGTGTAGGCAGGAAGTGATGTCACAGGTCATTGTTTGTAATTAGGATTGTTCTTGGGGGTTCAATAACCCTAAATCCTTGCAGGAGAGATGCTGACTGTGCCACACTGCCTCTAGAATATCAATCTGCTGGATGAGACATGTTAATTAATTGACACTAAGCAGGCTGTCCTCCTTCCATTTTCCCTTTCCATAGTTTCTGCCAGTTACAGCATTTATTTCTGTGTTTGTGCGTGCATGTGTATGTGTGGTGTTGCCCCCATCTGCTACTGTATTTGGCAATGGGCTTTTGACTGGAATACTATACAACCTGGGATGAGGGGTGAAGAAGAGTTTGACAGAGGGTGGTGGTATGATTCATCTCCACAGGTTATGTTAGGAATAACACACAACACAGTGTGGTGTAATAGGGCATCACATGAAGAGGTTTATTTTCAGATAACCAGACAATTTTTTATCTCATACCCCAGCAATTTTTACAAAAGTTATGGTTTTTGAATTATTTATTTATTTATTTTGTTTGTTTGTCTTTATTTGTTTGTTCGTTAATTTCTATGAACAGCATGTCACACATTAGAACAGTTTTTAGTTAGATTTAATACTGTAGAACATCCATAAGAAAAGTTCTTCTGTTTCTCTCTCTCTCTCTCTCTCTCTCGCTCTCTCTCATTCTCTCTCTGTCTCTCTCTCTCTCTCTCGTGCTTTCCCTCTCTTTCAAAAAAAAAAATGCAGCTTGTCTTGACAGAAAAAAACAAAGCACATAAACTCCTCTATTCCTAAGTTTGAGTTTGCTGTGTTTGGAAACTTTATAAGGCACCGTGACTAGCACAATGTTCCGACATCTGAGACTCCTTCCGTAAATGTTAAATAAATGTCTGCTAACTAAAAACATCAATTTGCCTTTCTTTGTTCTTCTATTTGAAAATCTATTTATTATGAATCTAAAACTATATGAGTCATCCATCACAAGTCCCTGTGTAAAAGCTATTATTATAGAAACAATATTTCTAGAACCTGCGCATTAATATTACCCAATCATTCATGCTCCATCTGGAACAGTCCATGCCATGAGGTTATTTAAATATAACTCAATCAGGTTTGAACATTTCAAATGCATTGTGGTATTTCAAAATAAATATTAAATGAAACAAAACAAAATCCCATACTTGTCAACTGTTAATCACTTCTCAAGTATCCTTTATAACATGTATCTAATATAATAAAATGCTTGTTAAAGATTGTGACACAAAGTAAGTTCCATCAATTGTGAGTTCAACTTTCTTATCATCCTGCAGGTTACAACAAGTCTAAACGATGACACGAGTACAGACTAACGTCCCTATACTAACAGGCAATTTGTATTCAGTATAGCTTTTTTTAAATATTTTATTTCTTTCCTTGATAAGTCAGTTGTAGTCTACAAAAAAAAATCTTATTTAGCTTCATCTACTGCCAGTGAAGGTCATGAATATAAGATCGCTACACGTTGCACAAAAAAACAGTAAACCTAACAGCTAAAAGCAGCTTTGTGAAGTTTCCCTCTGCATTGCTATGCGCTGGAGCGATTGGGTGGAGGCTATTAAGAGGATGCATGGTGGATGGTAAGAGGTACGTGGTAACCTTTAGAAAGTCACACATAACAGAAAGTGATGCCTTTTCCTGCAGTTGACTGATTAGAGTCTGATAAGCATGGAAAACACCACACCCACCATCGATTCCCAGCAAAACAAATCAATAGGCACTAAACCGCAAAAAAAAAATAAATAAAAAAAATGGAAAAAATACTGCTGCACATTTGGCTAAAAAATCTTCAAAACGAACAATGATAAAGTGAAAAGAGGTCAGATTGGTGATGAGGTATATGTTAGTTTACATAAGCTAATGTTTTTGACAAAGTCCCAGTAACATCAGCATGGCTACATTTTCTGTTTTTGAGCCTGAGTGTGAAAATCAAATAATAATGGCTTTATAAAGATGCAAAATACCAAATTAACATAGTGTGGTGAGAAAACATCCAGTCTGTAACTCCTACAAGAATCTCAGTAATAATAAGAAATAGGTTTAGTTCGTTAGTTAGTTAGTTCTAATTAGTTAGTTCTTATTTTATTATCATTCAGTGTTTATATGAAGTGGCTGAATAAACTTCTATACATCAGAGGTTTAGTTGCTTATCTGTAAGCAAAGAACTTTATAGAGTTTCTTAAACTTTAGTTATCCAAATCTCCAAAAAGCTGCCATGACATTCACACAGTATTTGAAGTGTCTTTACTGTAAACACACGTGTTGTTGATGATCTGAAATGACTCATAATTTTTTTTTTTCATAATAATCAAGAACAAATATTTTATGATTAAAAACTAATTAAAATTGGATGCGTATTTCCACATTTTGACTCCATCACGTGAGTGAAGGTGAACATTTACACGGGTGGTTCTGAGCAGATGCCTCTAAGGGATTCACATTTGCCCATGACCAAATTCGATGTTAGACTTCTCCATCGATTTCTCTATAAAAGCAAAAGCATGCCTGAGGTTGGATTACCTTTATCATATTAAGAGAGCGCTAAGAGCAGCATCTGGGATTGCTAATGGTGATACGCTAACACATGCTGCAGGGAAGGTCAAAGATGAGAGCTCTGATAACAAGACAGAGCCAGAGAAACACACAGTAATGTCTTTAGCTTCAGACTGGCATTTCAGACTGCTAGAGCTGGGCGGAAAACTAGCCATAATCGATTCTAGGAAGGGCTGAACTGGAAAAAAAAAAAACAACTAAGAAGTGATGATAATTCAAATCTTTGTTTAGAAATTCTACCACATCACAAACATATGTGATAATAAGGACAAATACATTAAATGGCACTTTTAGCAGTGTGTGTGTGTGTGTGTGTGTGTGTGTGTGTGTGAGAGAGAGAGAGAAAGAGAGAGAGAGAGAGAGAGAGAGAGAGAGAGAGAGAGAGAGAGAGAGAGAGAGAGAAATGAATGGTCATTCTGGGCCTATAAAGATGACAGAGTGAATATCATTCCAGAAAATCAAATTAATTAATCCAACACCTGCTATCACAAAATACATTGCAAGAGCAACTAGTGAAGTAAAGGAAAAGAAAGAAAGAAAGAAAGAAAGAAAGAAAGAAAGAAAGAAAGTGTGTCATTCAGAGGAAGCGTTGGTGAACTGAGCTGTCGTGTGTCTCGTGCTCCACATGATCACATGACCATCAATCTTACATCTCTAACTGTGAATGATCAGACTAGCAGCAGCCCTGCACCTCCTCATCACAATGCAGCCACACAACTCAACTTCTATCAAAGTCAGTCAAAATCCACTGGTCTTTAACAACGTGTCTAGCTGTAAAATGCTCAGTGCGGAGAAACAGAAGAGACGGTAGAAAATCCAGCATTCATCATGACCGAAGCTCTACAGTAACACGGGCTTGAGAAGAGGGAGACACTTCTGAAAGAATCTTTCAGTTTGCTGTAAAACAGAGAAGCATGAAGAATGAGTGGCTACATTCCTTATCAGCTTAAAGAGGATAGAGCCCAGGTGATTGCTCACTTTACTCTCAGGAGGTGAGTGCTGAGACACACACCAAAAACATGGAGCGCATTTAGCCATTTATATTTTTAGAAGAAGTAACTAGGGAAAGTTAGGGATTTGAGCTTTGGTACTACCGAAAAAATAATGAAAAATTGTCTGTGCCAGCCCATATCTTGTGTACAGCATTGGGAATTTGGAGAACTCAGCAGAAGTCAGTGTCAGAATCAATCGTATTCTTCAGCCAAGCATTGCCTCAACACATCTAACAGGCACCGGTTTAGACGGCTGACACGTCGTGTCACCCCAACTGTGAATAAGACCATATTTATTTCTCAATATTACTTAAGTAATAATTCTTTGGATGACAAAAAAAAAAATCTCCTAATGGAAACTCTGGATTCCACCATGCCTTCATTCACATCAATAAATTAGAAGATACTTAACACTTTGCCACAAACAACCTTCACAACCGGCGGGTCTCATTTAGAGAGTGCGTTTCATAGCCATCCAATTGTGTCATTCCAAAATAACCCTCAATTCCACACTTGATACGCAAATTCAATACTTAATTAAGTGAGCCAGATAAAATCATAAATACATTAGGAAAATAATCCACATCAATTTACTCCAGCACTTCAAGCACTATTGTTTTTTTTTTTTTTACCCTAAAACCTATTTATTTGTAAATTCAGCTTGCAGGTTTCAAGGCTACGAGTAACACACCTTGAAATTCCAATTGCCTATATGTATATTCTAATAAAATATGTCTGGAGGTTATTTCGATATCATATGTTTTACCTGTAATACAATCAGAATATTGCTAACATTTATTTACAAAAAAGGACTAAACTCAGAAATCTGTTGAAGAAAGAAGGAAGAAATTATTAAAAATGTGCTATTGATTGAAATCTAATGAATCAGAACCACAATTAGAGAATTTCTATTATCAACACACCAGTGAGTATGAGGGTTTAAACTATTTTCAAAAATAATAAATGATATACTTTACGGTTAAACGGAAAGCCCGAAGTGAATGTGTCGAATGTAATTTATTCGCATTTTAAATGTAAGTTGTTTCCTAAAAGCTGCAGCTGTGTTTCTCCTTTGTCATTGGTGTGCAGGTGCATTTTGTAGAGAAAAAAAAAAAAACAGGTTAGGCTTTACATGAAGGTTCCCTTAACTGTCGATATTTAACATGAACATGAAAATGAGCTTTAATACAAAGGGAAATAATAACAAAGTAACAAGCATTTATTTTAATTGAGCTTTTCCAGATAAACCAAATAAGCCAAATTATCACCATCTGCATGAACCACAGTTCATATAAACGATGAGTAAAATGAAGCCTACACACACAAATGTGCACCAGCACCTTCATTAATGTTAACGTAAAGTAATGAGACTGAATGAGTTTCACGATTTACACCCAGAGATCAGGGATCAGTAAGTTAACACTTAGAAAAAATGTTGTCATTTATTATTGTTAAGTTGTGTGGACTTATTATTAGTCACAGATTGAATAAACATGAATCGGGGCAGGTGTACTGCATTAATATGTTTTTAAAAATAAATACAGTGGAATTAAAAAAAAATGTTTTTTTTTGTTTGTTTGTTGTTTTTTTACATTTAATGAGCTGATAAAAAGCAAACATTTTAAAGGCGAAAAAACAATAACCTGGTTGTGTAAGTGTGCACACCTCTTCGCTTTATTAAAGCACTACTGTAGCATTACATCGCTCTGTCTTTGTGGGTAAGTTTTTACCATTTAGCATAACTTTATTTGGCGGTTTTGTTCCACTCTTCCGTGTTATAATGCTCAGATTTATCAAACTGCAAATTCCTGAGTCCTGAATTCTTCTTTGGGTCATTATAACACAATAAGTGACTTTAAGATCTTCAGCTGTCTATCAGAGAACTGTAGGACTTGCAGGAAGTTGAACAGGGTGAAAACTAAGGGTGAATGATGGCCCTGTTTTTGCTGGTTTGTTCCTTTTTATTCAGTTTTGGGAAATGCACTCAAAATCAAAAATCTTCCGATGTACTCAGTCCTGATTCAGTCCCAGCTGAAAAGAAGCAGTGCCAAAATAATATCTTTTAGTATTGTATTCAATAACTTCTATCTTGGTGCCATCAGTCCATAATAACTTTTACCACAAGCTTTAGAGTTTTTTAGGTAGGTTTCTTATCAGGAAGTGTTTCTGTCTAGTTACAATATCTCATACCCCAGATATGTGAAGAATATGAAAGATTGTTGTTATATGGGAAGAGTAAGAGAGAGAGCAAGAGCAAGATAGAGAGAGAAAGAAAGAGAGAAAGAAAGCATGTGTATTTGTGAAGAAAGAGCAAAGAACAAAGGACATGGGCAAGTTCTAGTTATGGTGATCTGCTACCCAGTGGAGCTGAGCAGAACTGGAAGCAGTGTTTGTCTCTGTGTGTGTTGATGGACTTCACCTTTGCGCACAGCGAACAAAGGCGGCTGGAAAAAGGAGCCACGGTGCTGGACTTTAGCTTGATTAAATGGTCAGTGAGTCGGAAAAGCGCCCTGATGTGATCTGTGACCTCTGGCCAAAGTCTTTTTTTTAACTGGAAAGATTAAATGAAAGCACCTTCAAAAAGAACAGCAGGGACAAAGTCAAGTTTGCTTCTTCAGAGGCGGTGGGTGGAAGAAAAGAAAACAACATTAAAGGAGGGATGTCGAATCCACAGTTCAGAAGAGTCACCCTGAGCACAGACAGAAGATGTCTCATAGGAAACGTCCTCTCCTTCTGTCAGGCTACAAGAATATGACAGATAAATGTCGCTCGTGTCTAGAGTTGCTGCTCAAGTTGCTAACTAGACGCTCTCACAATGAAGACCTGTAATGAATCTATTAATATTTGCAACAAGCAAGGACATCAAGTTCATTGTCATCAATCTTTTTAAGGCACCTTCCCTATCAGCACTGATCACTACCAATGAGCCAAGAGTGAGTTTGTATGAAGCAGAGGCAGTAATTTATTTACCAATGCAGTAGTCCTGTTTACTAAATCATTTGTATGAAGCAACACATCAATAATTTTTGCTGTGTTACAATATGATTACAAACGAGAGCTTTTAAACACACACAATATATACTCAGTAAAGAGTTACTAGAAAATGCAATTCATATAATTAGTTATAGAGAGACAAATCAGGAAAAGGTGGTTTTATAGCTCCTGGTGATGCTGAGTATTTAATGTTATTAATATCTGTTAAACTTTAATTATTTAAAAAAAAATGTATATTTGAAAGCAAGTTTTAATACATATTTTTACATATATATATGTATCCATTTATCCATTTATCCATTGTAGCACTTATACCAGCTCAATACCAGTCCATGTAAGAATAGATCATGAATTTCAGCTTTAATTATCTACTATTTAGGTTTTTTTTTTGTCAAGTGATCAATAATATGGGAACACGTGTATTGTGTTGCCCATGTGTATCCTTAATTAATTACTCTATTTTCCTTTTTGTTTTTATTGTCTACTTTTGGTTTGAGCCCTGGGTTTAGTCTGTGAAGACTGCATTTGGTGTTAAAATTAATAATCCAACATATAGACGAGAAACCTGTCTACAGGACAAAATCAATCCACATCACATACAATCGGTGTCAAGAATGTGATAATGTATTAAGGTTTTATTAAGATAACTAAACAGTGTCTATAAAACATGATTTTATAATAAAGTATATAATTTATAATATTAATAATATTATAAATTTAAAGTATATAATATTATATAATTTATAATAAAGTTCACTTTAACAAGACAAATGTTAGTGTAACAATAAATAAACCTATACATATTCTGTTTTTTTTTTTCTGATAAACCATGAGCATCATTATCATATGCACAGCTGCAGGTTACACATGACATCATTATATACTACGGTTTAAATAAAGCTCACAGTGTATGAAAAAACGGATGTGTGGGCTTTTAATGGATTTAAAAAAAAACGCAGAAGGAAGCACTGACTCACACCTTACACGTCTCTCTAAAGAGCTCTTGTGGATTCAAGCACTAGTTGAAATGGATGCATATCTGCGGCAGGTGACATGAGTCTAAATGCTCTTTATATATAAATGACTGTATGTAGTAAACTCATGTCCAAAAAATGTACTTAGAGTATAATAGTATATTGAAAGCATAATGAACACATCCCGTTGCTGCCTTTTGGATTTAGAGAACTACCGTATACTGAATTTCCGGTATAATTAAGACAGAATAACTCACCCTGACAAATCACAAGCTTACTATTCGAGCAGATTTCTGCTCTGATATAAATAGTACCTAATGCACTTTCAGAATTGTGAAAATGTTCTTTGTTCCTTGGGATGCTTGAATGGTTACTCGGACAATTCTGCACCATTTAAATCGGTGACAATCCAATCACAGGCATTCTTACAGCAATCAGGGAGAGAAGGGCCAAAACTGAGAGATAGCAGCAGAGAGAAAGAGAGAGAGAGAGGCACTACTGCATTAAACACGCCGCTATCTGGAAAGCTACAGGGACCCAAATCATGTATCTATGAAGTCTTGATTAAAACGACTTTAGAGAGTCAAAAGGCCACGGGTGTACAAAACACGCAATTTAGCTTTACAATTTAAGCAAAGAATACTACAGAGAGATGTCAAAGCTTTGTCAAGGGATTACAGAACAGAATTTAGACTCTCAGAGTAATCTATTCTTATCAGTCACATTCAAAGTCGAACAAATTGAAGTCCAACGTCAGTCCAAGTTTAGATTGCAGTTTTGACGATTTGGGTCAAAGGCAGAATGACACAGGAGGGCATTTATGCTCTCCTGATGCTAGACTGTCACTCATTCGGATGGTCAGGGGATTTTTCTCAATGTTGAACAGATATACAGGAAACACATGCTTCCAATACTGACACAGGCTTTCGTATTCAGATAGGTGAAGGTGTAACACTGTCCTTCAGGGTCGTGCCACTTCAGTTTTTGTTAGATTTGTTTTTAGCCTTGAAAATGTGCGAAAGAAAACAGATCAGGACAGAAAATTCTTCTGATGAAAAATCAGATGAAAAATCTACCTGCTTCTTTCCCCTTCTGAATATTTTGTCTCAGAATTTCAGAAATCTGCAAGTGGAACATGAATGACATTTTTTTTCTTAAACCGACTCATTATTTACTCATTTAAACATATCAGAATGATGCTTCCAACTGCTAAAATGTACTAAAAATACAAATCTTCAAAAAATGATGAAGAAGAATGAAAAAGGCCTTGTATGCTATTCTATATCATTGCCTCTCCCATATTTCTATTTTTGCTTCCTCACTCTCATTTTTCACTGAATTGAAGGAAAAAGGTGACTTTCATGGAACAGTAGAGGAGCTGACTCAATCAGTACTGAGCTCCAGCAGGCCACAGGGACTGTTCGCCGTCTGTCAGGCCCAACCTGTGTTCACCATGCTGGAGTATGTTTAAGAGAGTGCCTGCCTGAAATCCATAATGATCTGGTGCCAGATATCCTTATCTGTATGTCTCAAGACAGACTGATCTGCCTGGTCATGCTTTATTGAGTTGGATGCATATAATTCCTCGCTGACATCCATTAGCTTTTTTTTTTTTTTTTTTTACTACAAAACTTAATGTAGTGATTTTAAGAGCAAATTCGGATAGCTGCATCAGATAAGCATCTGATGAATATCTCCATCAAACCGGCTTCCTTTAATAAAAGGATGGATCGAGAGACAGAGGTAAAGTTAAGACCAATTAGCAGATCTGTCAGTGGAGGAAAAACAAGTTCATTTGAAAAGAAAACTAGCGATCAGCAGAACTGTAAACAGAGATTTCAGCAGTAATGTGCAGTGAGGTGCCTTTTGGGACACAGGTTTTAATGAAATAATGCTAAACAGTGTACCATAGATAAAGTGAAGTGCATTAAATGATTTATGTGGCACAGTTTGGATCTGTGTACAGTATATTAGTGTGAGTGCATGGTACTGTATGTAGCGGAGTAACACACGTCACTATCTTCATGTGTTTTATTCAGTTTTTATTTTATTCTATTATTTTTTGTTTTCAATTCAGGTTTTTTCCAAAAGTAATGTAAACTGCGATCATGTCCAGTTATTAAGCATGAATGAACAAAAGAAAATCATGTTATTGAATGTCCAAATGAAAGTACAAACAATAGGATCACAGAACCAATGTAAACAGTCTCCCTCAGCCCTATAGAAAGGCATCCTATTTAAATCTCATAAATCTTTTCGTTACAAATAATGCATTTGGAGTTGGTTACATTCCTAGTCAGTGAGATTCATAAAGTAAAATAAATCTAACCAGAAAGAAAGCTTGACTGATTGCAAGCAAGCACTTACCCTTGTAAGATCTACAAATTTAGTGGCTTCAAACAGTATAAAGTAACTAGATTTGTAAAGTTCGTCGTGACAAACTTTGATGTTGGATTTGATGAGGCAAGTATTCGCAAAGGCCGGTGCTTTTTGGAGGCGAGTGGACATAAGGGACTGTGTTACTTTTGGAGGCAAGTGGACAGAAAGATAGGGTGCCAAAACATTTGGAGGCAAGTGGAGACGAGCATGTGACGTCATCCGAATACTCCTGAGGAGGTTCCCCTCATTGGGCTGAGTGTTTTGATATATCACATGCCCATGTTGTGCAAAATTTTTTATTTTCACGTGACGTCACGCGACGTCATCAGAATACACGTGAGGAAACTTCAACAAACTTCAGACCAGGATCTACAACATATCCGAATTTGGTGCATGTGGCTCGAAAGCCCTAGGCCGCATTAAATTTTATTAATTTTTGTCTAAGCTGAAATAGGAAAACAGAATGTTGGCTTCTACAAAGGCAACATAATAAACACAATCTCAAGTTCATGCTTAGTACATTTCAAGATACAGTTTATTCCTAACTTTCAGGTCCATTAAGAATCAAGTAAGTACATTCCTCAGCAAAAGCAGTGTCTATCTTTTGTTCCTCGCTGGGTTTGGACTGCATCACAGAACAGACACTGCACAGACAATGAACACACTTTACTACTTGTGCTGCTAGATTAGTGCAGCATTTACAATAGTAGGTCTAGTAGACCAGCAGACCACAACATACTCCTTGAAAGGTTGTAAAATATCATCAGCATTAGTAACCAGACTATTTCCTACTTCAGATTGTAATCAATTTGTTAATGTAAACAATGACTCCTCAGGGTATATATGGTTTAGGTTTGGCGTTCTCCAGAGGTCTATCCTGGGTCCATTACTCTTCTTCTTTTACCCTGATAATTTTACATTATCATCATAACACGCAACTCTGCATCTCTGTTTGGATTGAACGATAACTGATACTGATGTACAGAAATAACGTACAGAACTGCTAAAATAGGTAACATAGAAAAGATGTGTGTAATGGTGTGGCTCTAAATAAGCTATAGCTAGTCCTGAATGTTGCTACCAAAATGCTTACCAGATCAGAGGACTTTTGTTATTTTTTTTTACTTTATTTTATTATTTAAACTATCTATCTTAAATCATGTTTAAGATCTATGTCTATCTATGTTTTGTCTCTGTTTGATTAGATATATAAACCATCAATCAAAATTGTGACAGCTAGGTGACTGGGTTAGAGCATTTCCAAAAAAGCAAGTTCCAAAAAAGCAAAAACCCCACACGGGTTTTCCCAGTATGCAGTGGTCACTCACTGAAAGTGGTCCAAAGGAAGGACAGCCGGTGACCCAGCAAAAAGTAGACAGCCAGGTTTGAATATGTCACTTAAGTAGGGAAGAGATGTCACAAGAATGCACTATAGAATGAAGGCAAGGGGATGGAGGTAGTGTGATGCTCTAGCCAATAATCTGATAGGAAACCTATATCCCTTTATGGCAACAGTATACCCTATTGGCATTGGCCCCTTTCAGCAGGATAATTCACTGTAAATATTGTTCAGGGGTGGCTTGAGGACAAAAATATCAAGGTATTCTATCAGCCAACAAATTCCTCAGATCTTAATCTGATTGAGTATCTCTGGAATGTGCTGAACAAAGAAGTCCAAACCACAGAGGCCCCACCTCACAACTAAGAGCGTTTAAAGAATCTGTTGCTAATGTCAGATACCACAGGACACCTTCAGAGATCATGTAGAGCCTCAAAGGCAGTGATGGCTCAACAGTTATGCCTCTGGGTTACTGCTTCGAAGGTCAGAGGTTCAAGTGCCAGCACTGTTAATCTGTCACTGTTGGGCCCTTGAGCAAGGCCCTCAACCCTCTCTGCTCCAGGGGTGTTGTATCATGGCTGACCCTGTGCTCTGAGCACAGCTTCCTAACAAGCTGGGATATAAGATAAAATAATTTTACTGTACTTGTCAGCGGTGCGGGGAAAAAACAGACAGATTTATTGGATATCGTAAAAATATAGGATAGCGTAAAAATAGCGTAAAAATAAACAGATTTATTTAAATAAAACACAAAACAGGAACACAGACAAAAACCAGACATGACAAAGGACGTGACACAAGACGACAAGGATTCACACTTAAATACACAAGACAATTATCACATGAGGAACAAGTGTGCAGAGGCGGGGAGGAATAAACAAGGGCAGGGCAGACACGTGAACACCGAACATAAACATGGCCAAAATCCGGTCTGGATCCTGACACAGGGTTTCCCGCAGCACTTTGCAGATGGGGCGGCCCGCCTAAGCTGGGAAACCCTACCGCCTTAACTAGGTCGTCCAAAAAAAAATAAGTTCCGCTGCACAAAAGGCCGTCAAGTGCATCTCGGAGAATAGCGCAGACGCGCTTCACACCGCGAGTGGGCACGCGCGCCACACGGGCGAAATGAGAGAAAGACGTGGTCCGTCACTGTATGGAGGATAACTAGCCAGTTGATAAAACGCGTGTCTGAGAGAACTGTAAGTGGACTTATGTTTTGGGTTTATTTAAGCCTGTTATTGTATTAGTACGGTGGCCGAGAAGTGCAAAACACATTAACAAATCCGAAAACACATTAACAAATCCAAAAACAAATTAACAAATCCGAAAACACATTAACAAATCCGAAAACACAACGACAAGTCAGACAACCCGGAAGAGGTACAGTAGGTATAGTTTGCGAATGGAGACTTACCGATCATTGGACAAGACACCTGTCATTCACCTGTACTGTATATCTTGAATGACAGGTCTCTTGTACAATGATCGGTAAGTTTCCATTCACAAACTATACCTACCTTTTCCGGGTTGTCTGAATCGTTGCACGAAACACATTAACAAATCCGAAAACACAACGACAATTCAGACAACCTGGAAAAGGTTGGTATAATTTGTGATTGGAACACTTACCAATCATTGGACAAGACACGTGTCACTCAAGGTATATATGAAGTTCAACAGTCTGCCACAGGGAAAAGTTAGAATGGATTGATGGAATGGATTACTGTGGATTAATTTTGTTATTTTCTTATATATAAACGGAGAACTTTACACATTACACGTAAGATTCCATACCTGTATATCTTGAGTGACAGGTGTCTTGTCCAATGATCGGTAAGTTTCCATTCACAAACTATACCTACCTTTTCCGGGTTGTCTGACTTGTCGTTGTGTTTTCGGATTTGTTAATTTGTTTTCGGATTTGTTAATGTGTTTTGCACTTCTTGGCCACCGTATATTAGTCTATAGTTCTTGCAAATTTAAAGTAAGTTAGCTGGTGATTTTGTTGTTTGAGTTCTTCACCTGCTAGCTAGGTTGCACGTGCCTACTTTTAATAATTGTTAAATGTAGTACAGAGTCTGTGGTCTATCTCACAAAGAAGCCCCGCCCCCCGCCCAACCCTACCGCCTTAACTAACAAATTTTCTGTGGGAAACCCTGCTGACAGTAGTCATTTACATTATATATCTTTCTTTTTCAAACCTACACAAAATTATGCAAGTGGTTTTAATATTATGTCTGATTGGTGTATTTGATACATAGTGTATCTCTTCTAGCAGAAGATGCACATTAAAATGAATGTAAATAATGGTGGTAGGATGTACACTGATACCATACCAAATAGAGCTACTTAAATATGAGACATTTATGAATGCAGAAAAACAAATCAGCTATAATTAGTGGTATTCATCTCCAGACGGCCGGGTCATGCAGCAGACTTGTTTTATAGTGCAGATGACAGGGTTGTCGAAACAAAGAGGAAAAAAAACAACAAATTAGCCTAACACTGTAGCTGTGATTAGGAAAATGTCTGTTTGCAAACACTGATTTCACATCTCCCCTATCCTCCATTTTGAAGGAAAAAAACAATCCCATAGCTTCTTTCTAATCACAGAAATAAGGAATCATATCTAAATTCTGCAGAACTGTAATTGAGACTGGATTGTGGTTGTAGTGGATGTGGGTAAATACACTATGTTAATGACTATATTCATTGACATAAACATCAGAAATATTGGATAAAAACATCACATAGTAATTTTAAATGCCCATGTTCAGTAAGCAAGTACCCTTTGTAGCCTCTGATTCCTGTTCTTGCCTGACATGAATAGACCCTGATGTAATCTTCTGCTATTGTAAGTAAATTCCTTCATAATTTGCCACGTTTCATGTTCTGTGATGCCTTTCTGCTCAAGCTGGTTGTATAGAGTGATTACTTGTCTTACTGCAGCCTTCAACCCACTATCTGGATTTTCTCTTGGACGTTCTTTGTGTACATGAAAATCTCAGAAGGTCAGAAGTTGTCTGACCAACAACACACACACACAAACACACAAACAGAGATTTAATATTTAATCAGGACTCTAATGGTAGTGATATCTAGCTTCCCTAAGCAACTATCCCTAGCACATGTTTTGATGTAAATCTGCTAGACTATTATAAATAGGATATTAAACATTTAAATGTACAGTCATTTTGGGGCTTTTTGCATAGATAAACGAAAAATCAAATAGCACTTAAACAGCAAAATTTGCTCTGACAGCCCAAGTATGTGCATGTGTGCGCAGACTGAAAAACAGTATGTGAGCACTAGACTCTCCAGGAAGCTTCCTGATATATACATTTCACCCTTAATGAGATCCACAGTGTTGTATTTCTCAATGCAGGGAGAAAAATAGTTGGTTCTCTACAAACAACAAAACAAAAGTTTACAGTAGATTGGGGAGATTCAGACATGTGAAAAAACTTGCGTGGGTGGTTAAAGGTAGGTGGAGGGTTATGGCTTAATATTGAATCTTGGCTTAGACTAAATGTCCTCACAAAGCCAGGAATTTTTACTTATGGAGTACATTTACTGTAGCTGGTCCCACAAGAACACAGGATCTTTTATTTAAAAGCTTTGCAATAACAAATGTTGGTGTTCGAGTTAGGCATAGCATTAATTACATGCATTAACAACTGTGTTAATAGAATGTCCTCACAAGGATACTAAGACAAACATTTGTGTGTACAAGTGTGTGTATGTGTGTGTCAGAAGGTCAAATTCCCTCTCAGATTCTCTCTGTGTCTCTCTCACCAGATTTGACAGGTAAGGAAACAAATCATCAGAGCATGACAGCTAACGATGACCCTTCTCTCTCTCTCTCTCTCTCTCTCTCTCTCAACACACACAACTTTCCTCCTTCCACTTCATACACACACACACACAACTCAATCCAGTTACTAGTGCAGTAGTACAATCTAATATACAGTATTTACCAGTACAACTTAAGAGGAGTATGAGTATTCGTCCTACAGGGAAATGTGTGGAGTGAGTGTGTATGTGTGTTTTTACTGCACCTGCTGTCAGTACTGGACATGATGCTGACAGGTCAGTTATGGAGGATTAGGCTGGGAGGATTGCTGCTCTGCTGAGATGGCCTTGGAAAGCACAAGGACACAGTCTACTCTGCAGTGTCCAACTTCTTTTCCATGTTGATCTACGCAGGCCAAAAATAGAGCGACCAGCAGGCTTGAATTTTTACCGTAAATTCGATCAAATTGAATCTCATTTAACTCTGTAGGAGTGAGTAGCTCCAGTTGGGGTTACAATGGACAACAGGACTGGTAATGGGTAGGGTGCTGTCAGGGGCTTTCTGTACTTCAGTTCTCTGTGCATACAGTATGTACTTAACCACCTTAACACTAACAGACACTGGGGTTTTGTCTTCTGCCCCACTTCCGTACATCTCTAAGAGCACATTCAGGAAAGGGAGAGAGAGAGAGAGAGAGAGAGAGAGAGAGAGAGAGAGAGAGAGAGAGAGAGAGAGAGAGAGAGAGAGGAGGCAGGAAGGCAATATGGAAAACAATAGAAAGTCTATTCTTTAAGTGTTCCTGTCAATGCAGAGCCTCACCAAGACACAATAGCATTTGTTGAATTTTTTCCTGCCAAAATAGTGACAGATTAATTTCTCTTTGCTTCAGAGAGAGGGAAAGTGAGATAGGCAGAGATTGAGAGAGAAAGAGCAAGCTGAACACCTAATTATCCAGCATTGTGAGGGAAAAATACAGAAGCGATAAGCATAGCTACTTAGGATCGCCTCTGTGTGTGTGTGTGTGTGTGTGTGTGTGTGTAAGAGAGGGTATGGACTGCATGAACTCAGGGTCTGTCTCGGTCCAAGCTGCAATGAAATTCCCTCAAATGACTAATGTCTTCATTGGTGAAAAATTAATGATATTTCTAGCCAGGGTTAATGGACATGTCAAACTCAGAAAATGAGTTGTTTGAAAGTAAATTACTGTAATCTATATTTAGGAAACTCTCTTAGCCTCATCAAGACAGCAAAAGCACACACACACACACACACACACACACACACACAGCATCCCATCTGAGGGCTCAGCGGGAGATGAACCTTGCAAGCTGTTTGGCACCTCTGATATTAATTTTATTTATTTATGCATTCAGCTCTAATTTCTGCTAATCCGAGCCTAACCTTCTCCTCAGGCTATAGCACCATGCTGGGAGCTGGGAGCGGCTACTGGACTGAACCTTCCAGCCATCCATCACATGCATTAAAGAGGAGACACAGTGGCTGGATCAAGCACATCATCCCAGTCTTAAGAGAGGTGCAAATAAAACACAGTGCTTTTAGCTGTTGCAGTGAACAGCGGCCTCACAACATCTTTGCGGCACTCAGAGAAAGCACAGGGTAGTTTAAATGCCTAGCCTGCATATCTGGATGGTATATATAAATCAGAAACATCCGAAAAAATGAACGCCTGGACTTGCATTTCAAATCCCTGCTGAGTTACCATGGACAGCTCTTTTCAAGCGCTGACGTTTTTACAGTGCAAGCTACAAAGCAACCAACTAAAAAGGCAGTAAAAAGGCATCAACAGAAAAAAAAGATCTGTTTAAAATAAAGAGGGAATGAGAAGCAGATCTGGGTTCTGCTGGCTGGAGCTACTGATATTCATTTTAGCAGTGATGCAAATCCAAAGTACATTAGGGTGTGTGTGTGTGTGTGTGTGTGTGTGTGTGTGTGTGTGTGTGTGTGTGTGTGTGTGTGTGTGTGTGTGTGCAAAAATGAACAAGATTGCAGAGGCAAGAAAGTTAAAAGTTATCCTTTAGTAGCGGTGGAATACCCCTTCTTGTGATCTGCTGGTGTTAAAATGCTTTGTAAAATACATGCTGCTTATGAAAGGGTTATAAATGCATTATGTAGGTAGAGTTGAGGAAAAGTGTTTACCTAATTAAAACATATAGAGAACACTTGTAGTGACTACATAGAACCAAAAGATCTACAATGGAGATTCAAATAAGATTTTTGAATTTAAGGTATTAACCCGTGATCAGTAATTTGTGTACATGTGTATATTAAATAAACCTTTTTACAAGATTTGAACTTACACTTTATTAAACAATTAACATGACCTTAATTACCCATACACAATGTGTTTCTTGAAAGATCCCAAAATTGTTTTTTTTTAAATACTGTCATTGTTTACCAAACTGATAAAAACAAGACAACAAAATGAATAGATTCTGATTAAAATTCAGATTAGTAATGTTCAACCTTGATGTACTAAACAAGGACAATAAAGATTTGTTCATTCATTCATCTCCAGCATTTTGGCTAGGAACACTGGGCCCCAGATGGGATGCGAGTCTATCACAGGGCACAATTTACACACACACACATACACACACACACTCACACAGACACACATGCACACTCACACACACGCGCGCACACACACGCACACACATGCACACAGACACACACACACGCACACTCACACACACGCGCGCACACACACGCACACACATGCACACAGACACACACACACGCACACAGACACACACGCACAGACACACACTCACACGCACACACACAGACACACACACTCACACGCACACAGACACACAGACACACACACAAGCACACACACACGCACACAGACACACACACAGACACACACGCACACACACAGTTATTTCAGCCAATATACCAACATGCATATTTTTGGATGTGGAAAGGTAATTAAATAACCTGGAGAAAACCCACATGGACATGGGGAGATCATGTAAAACCCACATGACAGTAACTGAGCTCATGATCGAACCAGTGTCCATGTAGTTGAAAGTGCCAATGCTACCCAGTATCTTATTCTCATTAGCCTCCATGATATGGTGTAACAAAGTACAAAAAATTTAAAACATCATCAAATAGCATCAGCAAATGGTGTTTGACAAGAACCTGAATCAAAGTATTTAAAGTTTTATTGCTGAATTTGTTCATGAATGTGATGTTAAACCTGAATCTTTAATCTTGACAATAACACAGCTGTTGATATTTGTGACTCTAAGAGAGCCATATTAGCCATGGAAGTTATGGCCTACACCCTCCTCTATCAATCACAGCAACACTAGCCGATCTTGGGCGATCTCATGCATGCAGAATAGGTTGAATAGAACTTTTTTCCAAGTGTGCAGCAATTTAAAAGGGTGCAGTTGGCTGGCTTTCAAGCATGTGATAGCTTTTACTCTTCTGGGTTAGTAGTTGTCGTATTATAGGTGAGAGCTAATTGATGTCTGATAATTGGGTAAGACTACAGTATATGAGGGGGAACAACATGGAAAAAATATCAGCTGAATACATTTATGCAGCAAATATATTAGAGAGACATTATTAAAACATCAGCTCTGTCTGTCACAAGGTCTGTGAGGTCTGCTCCTCCTTCACTGTTGCGACTGACCTGTCCTCTGTCGCACACACCAAACCTCTCTTGTTTCTATCTCCCTATTCTATCAATTTCTCCTCCCACTCCATCCTCTATTCTCATTTTTTTTAATCTTTATCCACACAGTACCAGGTAAAGCCCATGAGCATCACTTCCACCCACAGTCCAAAACACTGATAACACCTGTGTGTGAGCGTATGTGTGAGATTTCTCTGTGATTGACAGCTTGCAAACACAAAGACGTGTATCCAGGGTGGGCAACGGGCAGTGGGTGGTTCAGTTTGTATACTATTAACTGATCTAGTAAATGAGTTTGACAGGAAGGAGATTGGAGCAGCCAGGCCCTTGCCAGCTTTCCAAAAGGGCCAGCTGCAGCCCACACAATTCATCCTGCTAAGTGTGGCAGGAGAGCCCTGGCACAGAGTAGTAGTGTCCACAGGACCGCACCGCACACAGGGCAGGCACTGGCTGTGGTCTAGCTGCTTGTTTTTGGCAAGGAGTTTGTTCACACAGCAGAATACTAAGCTCTCAGGCATTTTGAATTTGGTTTGTTATTCAAGTTCTCCAAACTGAAGGGGGTGAAACAAACTGCATTCTCTAAACAGAAGGATCTCTACTAGCGGGTGATCAAATGGTACAAATGAACCGTCAGTAAATGTGTCAACAGGCGGAGATTTTCAAATAGCATTTTTTATTAAGGTTACGCAAAAGTACAAAGGCTATTTCCTTGGTGTATCTGTAACTGATGCCTATGTGGCCTTAAGGCTGTTCTAGGCTCTCCTCATTAAAAGTCATGTGAAAAATGCTAGAACAGCATGGTACCTTTGATCAAGAAGTGGTTATAAAGCACTTACAAAATGTGACTGAGCGATTTGGTGGATGTGTCCCCTTGTGCAGGTGCAGATCCTTCGAGCATAAATTAGGTTTCATGTTCAGCAAAACAGTGGCTGTGCCTCTCAGATTCACATAACAAACACAATGAAGATAAAGCGCAAGTTAGGAAATAATTGGTTTTAAGATATTCATATGGACCTTCTAATAGAGCGCTAGATATTCCTGTATTGCTGCCAGACTGGATTTTACTTTTGTAGTTTGCAATATTTAGCTATTTATGATACCTTCATAAGTAAGGATGTATGTAACAGGTCCTTCATTGTTTTATTTGAATGAGAATGTTTATTAAGATGTCATAATCATAATCATAATCATAATCATAATCAAAAGACTGTACTGAATCTATAGCGATATGATACTTGAGGTTACTGTTTAAAAGGGTTTAGGATACAGAGAGCCAGCTAGCTTTTGAAATTGTGCTGGTTAAATGATTCACACCAAAGGCCTGCATGCATAAAATAATGAATAAAAGTGATGATGATTTGTTTGTGTGTGTGTGTGTGTGTGTGTGTGTGTGTGTGTGTGTGTGTGTGTGTGTGTGTGTGTGTTTCAGAATGTAAGTGTAAATGAAGCACAGCTGGGAAAAGGTGGCCGGTGAGTTAATGAGCCATCAGAGTCTGTGTGTATGTTTATATGTGTTTATATGTGTTATGCCTTTTACTTTAGCAGAAGCAAACTCACTGAATTTCCTCTCAGCAGCACCTGATATATATTGCTAGCCCTCTACCTGCTCTCCCTCATGTGCCTATGTGTGCACACTTGTGTATCATTCTGTAAAATGACAGTCTCCAACTGCATGAAAGAGCTATATCTACTACTCTGTTTCTATTCCTTTTTTTGCCTTCTCATTTTTCTGCCTTCTGTTTTACTCCCTTGCTCTCTGTGCAGTATTAAATTTAACAACAGAGAAGGTGACCGGGCTGTTCCTCCATAAAGAGCAAGAGAGAGGGATGGGGGGGTTGGGGGATAAGAGGCAAGTGTAAGGAGCTTTGCAGTGCTGTAGAGGGCGAGACTGCTGTATCAGCAGAATAAGAACCCCCCCCAACATAACTGTGTCTAGGGAACTCAAGGGCAAGAGCTCATCTGTCACCCTTCTGAACCACACACACACACACACACACACACAAGCACACACACATACATACATTCTCCTACTCCCAGCCCCACCATGCAGCACAGCAGTTACCTAACAGGCCACACAAAGAACACAGTCACATATACAACACACAGAACACAGTCACCTACACAACACACAGAACACAGTCACCTACACAACACACAGAATACAGTCACCTACACAACACACAGAACACAGTCACCTACACAACACACAGTCATCTATACAACACATAGAACACAGTCACCTATACAACACACAGAACACAGTCACCTACACAACACACAGAACACAGTCACCTACACAACACACAGAACACAGTCACCTACACAACACACAGAACACAGTCACCTACACAACACACAGTCATCTATACAACACATAGAACACAGTCACCTATACAACACACATAACGCAGTCACCTACACAACACACAGAACACAGTCACCTATACAACACACAGTCACCTTTACAACACACAGAACACAGTCACCTATACAACACACAGAACACAGTCACCTACACAACACACAGAACACAGTCACCTATACAACACACAGAACGCAGTCACCTACACAACACACAGAACACAGTCACCTATACAACACACAGTCATCAGTCACCTATACAACACACAGTCATCTTTACAACACACAGAACACAGTCACCTATACAACACACAGAACACAGTCACCTACACAACACACAGAACACAGTCACCTATACAACACACAGAACGCAGTCACCTACACAACACACAGAACACAGTCACCTATACAACACACAGTCACTTTTACAACACACAGAACACAGTCACCTACGCAACACACAGAACGCAGTCACCTATACAACACACAAAACACAGTCACCTACACAACACACAGAACACAGTCACCTACACAACACACAGAACACAGTCACCTATACAACACACAGTCATCTTTACAACACACAGAACAGTCACCTACACAACACACAGAACACAGTCACCTATACAACACACAGAACGCAGTCACCTACACAACACACAGAACACAGTCACCTATACAACACACAGTCATCTTTACAACACACAGAACAGTCACCTACACAACACACAGAACACAGTCACCTATACAACACACAGTCACCTATACAACACACAGAACGCAGTCACCTACACAACACACAGAACACAGTCACCTATACAACACCCAGAACATAGTCACCTATACAACACACAGAACACAGTCACCTACACAACACACAGAACACAGTCACCTACACAACACACAGAACACAGTCACCTATACAACACACAGTCACCTACACAACACACAGAACACAGTCACCTACACAACACACAGAACACAGTCACCTACACAACACACAGAACACAGTCACCTACACAACACACAGAACACAGTCACCTATACAACACACAGAACACAGTCACCTATACAACACACAGAACACAGTCACCTACACAACACACAGAACACAGTCACCTATACAACACACAGTCACCTACACAACACACAGAACACAGTCACCTATACAACACACAGAACACAGTCACCTACACAAAACACAGAACACAGTCACCTATACAACACAGAGAACAAACACAACATAACTGTGTCTAGGGAACTCAAGGGCAAGAGCTCATCTGTCACCCTTCTGAACCACACACACACACACACACACACACACACACACACACACACACACACACACACACAAGCACACACACAAGCACACACACATACATACATACTCCCAGCCCCACCATGCAGCACAGCAGTTACCTAACAGGCCACACAAAGAACACAGTCACATATACAACACACAGAACACAGTCACCTACACAACACACAGAACACAGTCACCTACACAACACACAGAACACAGTCACCTACACAACACACAGTCATCTATACAACACACAGAACACAGTCACCTATACAACACACAGAACACAGTCACCTATACAACACACAGAACACAGTCACCTACACAACACACAGAACACAGTCACCTATACAACACACAGTCACCTACACAACACACAGAACACAGTCACCTACACAACACACAGAACACAGTCACCTTTACAACACACAGAACACAGTCACCTATACAACACACAGAACACAGTCACCTACACAACACACAGAACACAGTCACCTTTACAACACAGAGAACAAACACAGTTACCTAAATATTTATGCTTTTGACTTGCTTTTTACAGTACAGTATAAACAACTCTCTGGTCTTCGTGATGTATTAGTTTTTAACAAATGCAGTCCATTCATACAAAACCAACGACTCAAAACAAGAGAAAACATTTAGAGATATTAGTTGTTTAAACAGTTGTTTTAACAGGAATTAAAACATGGGATGTACATATCAGGAAATGAATACCGCTTTTCTGATCTATCATCATCAGAGGTGGGAGTAAGTCACACATGTGCAAGTCACAAGTAAGTCTCAAGTCTTAACCTTCAAGTCTCAAGCAAGTCCGAGTCATTTTTTGTGAGAGTCAAGTCAAGTCAAGTCACTGCTTTATGTCAAGTCACTGCTTTTATTTATATATTAAACAAAGTTAAATCTACAGTATTTATGGACTATGAGTTTTATTTGCAACAAAAATGATTATATGCATTTATTTTTAAAATGTGTCCACATACAGGTGAGTTGTAAATACAATAAAAATCTAAAAATGAATAAAAATCAAAACTACAAAGAATAAGATATAAATGTAACTGAAATAAGGCCAAAATAAAAGCATGAAAAGTTTCAATATGCCTCAAACATGACAGAAGACCATGGAAAAGTAGGTATATAAAAGTGCAATGGTTTCTATGCAACCAAATGGCTTTTTTTGAACAGACATTCCCTTTTAATGGGACATGAACACAACCTTAAATTAGATCCTTCCTTTTTAACAACAGAATAACAACAGCAATCAATCACGTCAATCAAAAAATGTAAATTATTGAATCACACAAACCTTGAAGTGAATTAACTATTGGGGAGAGAGAGAGAGAGAGAGAGAGAGAGAGAGAGAGAGAGAGAGATTTTTGGAGTGAGTGTAATTTATTAATTAAAGGGATAGTTCACCTAAAAATGAAAATTCTGTTATATTTTTCTCACCCTCATGATGTTACAAACCTGTATAAATTTCTTTGTTTTGATGAACACACACGTAGATATTTTGAGGAATGTTTGTAACCAAACCATTTATGAGCCCCATTCACTTCCACTATTAACCCTTGTGTTGTCCTCCTATACAAATTAGGAGCGCTGAGTCAACTTGACCTTGTCTGCTTTGACTGCTTATAAAAAACGAACTATATATGATAGCTTTTCTTTTTTTTTTACCTTTTTAGTCTAACTTGTTTCCAACATATTAACATATATTTTGCAAAACATTTTGTCACATTTGGTATAATAAACCTCATTAATATGCAAAAATGCCTCATTTTTTAGTAAAAAAAAAACAGAAATTTTTAATTATTTTCACTATAGAGGCACAAAAGTTGATGCACAATTACAGGCTGGTATATTTCAAGGGCAGGAGATTGTTTTGAAACCAATGTCAGCAAATAATAAAACCTGTTTTTTTTTTTTCAGGCCAAATTGACTTGAATGCTTATAAATCAAAAATTCTACAATTATCACCATTCTGTGTGTAATATCTATTTTACACTTGTAATATGTATTTTACCCACCTGATGTCATCTGATCAACCAACAACAGGCTACACACACACACACACACACACACACACACATACACACCCACACACCCACTCAAAAACATGGCATAATTTCATGTGAATAAAACTTATTTTACACTCCTTATGTTTTTTTATTACACTTAATTTATGAACGATAAACCTTATAAAATTATGCCATGTTTTGAGTAAAATAAGCAGAAATTATTACATATTATTTTGGATAACCACTGACTGATGAATGTCAAACATTACTCATCATATCTCTAGGCCAAAGCTTACTGATGCAACTAAATGTATAAATAAGAGAGAGGAAACAAATATGATTTACAAAACACGTATTTTATTTTTGAACTTCTTTATAAAAATATGAATGTGTGTGTGTGTATGTGTGTGTGTGCGCGTGTGCGTGCGTGTGTGTGAAATGTTTAAAAATACGTTGCCTTTGTTTTGTCTAGAGGCCAACTGAAATGCAATGTCCAATGCTTTGAACAGTGTTTGACTGTGTGTGTGTGTGTGTGTGTGTGTGTGTGTGTGTGTGTGTGTGTGTGTGTGTGTGTGTGTGTGTGTGTGTGTGTGTGTGAAGCTTCTTGGTAGATCAGATTTTGCCCCCAGCTGGACAAATGCAGCTGACAAGTGTGAAATATTTACAAATGAGTAGCTTTTGTTTTTTCTGGAGGCCTAATGAATTGCAATGCCCAATGCTTGTGTGTGTGTGTGCGTGCATGTGTGTGTAGCATCATTTCGGTAGATCATATTTTGCCCTCTGCTAGGCGAAGGCATATAAAAAGTGTGAAATATTTACAAATGTTTGGCTTTTTTTTTTCTGGAGGCCTAATGAAATGCAATGCCCAACTTGTGGGTGTGTTTGTGTGTGTGTGCGTGTGTGTGTGTGTGTGTGTGTGTGGGGTGTGAGTGTGTGTTTTGGGTGCGTGTGTTAGTGGACATTTTACGTGTGCATTTTTGTGTCTGTACAGTATGTATGTTCATTGTGCTGAAAAGGGCAAAAGTGTGACCTATTGCCCCACTAAATGTGGCCGAGTCAAAATGACCCAAGAGGATCACGAACGCGTAGTATATACTGTTCTGAACACATAGTTCAACGAAAATAGACAAAATTAATTTTGCTTGCAAAGTTCAGGATTTGGAACAAATTTCAGGCAAATATGTGGAAGAAAACCAAAGTTATGACACATTAAATTCTTCCAGCAGGGTCAAAAAGACCCAGGGACAACATGAAGGTTAAATTGAATGTGTGTGCGTGTGCATGCGAGACAAGAATATGGCTCTGCTTGCAACTCCGAAGTTTTTTATTTTTATATTTATATTTATGTTTTTTATATATATGTGCATCCCCATAAACGATCCATACGCTTTTCACTCAAAGCCTAACAGTGAAGATCAATTATAAGTGCTATTGCAAAAATGCTGACATTTCCACATGAACAGTGATCAACCATTTACACTACATTGCGCTTGCAAAAAATTTAATTTGATAGAATTTTGTTAGTTCTAGAACTTCTGTTCTTCTCTTCTCATCTTGCACAAAATCCCGGTACCTGAACTTAATTATTTATGGTGTAGCACCTTTCATGTTTCGTCACGACTGTTAAGGTTTATTAGTTAGTGCGCGTGCTCCCTCTGCTTGTCTGCTGCGTCACGTGGTTAGATTACGATCTTGCGTGCGTTTAAAAACAGATTTAAAAACAATAGACAAAAAAGATAAAAAAAAAAAACGAAAAACAAGTTATTTCGAATCATTTAACTCAAGTCCGAGTCAAGTCTCAAGTCATGAATGTCAAGTCAAAGTCAAGTCGAGTCTTTTTTTAATATTTGTCAAGCAAGTCTCAAGTCTCAAATTTGCGACTTAAGTCCGACTCGAGTCAAGTCATATCTCAGATAGAGTCCCCCATCTCTGATCATCATTTGATAGATTCAAGACATTTGGCTTGGCTTCAGTGGATAGAAAAATTACTTTGATGTTCCAATATTTTTTTTTTACAATATTTTTCGTATTCCATCCAGCACTTATTTTACCTTTTCACTTTTTTTTGTAAAAGTGTTCAGATAACATGCCATTTGTACAATGCTAGAACTTTTGTTCCTTTGGCTCATGTTGAGCCTTATGGCTCGGTTTGTACGAATGTCCACATCCAATAATACACAGCATGCTGACTTTACTTCCTGCAGTGGGTCAATTAAGAGTCAATTCCCTTTCTCAGTGCAATCGAATTGTCCCAGAGTTCAAATGAAAGTGAGACCACCTTGCTTAGGCCTGAGATTGGTAGTTTTGATCCATACCTCAGTGCAATTGCTGTGTTCTCACCAGCCTAAATAAACCACACCGCATGAGAAAATGTGTCAGGGATAGATTCAAAAGAACTAAACTCTGCATATGGAAAGCAGTCCCTAAAGACACATTTCTTCACACTTGCTGCATAGTGTGGGCTTCTCTCTCTGTCCAAATCTGCTTGATAGTCACCATTCATCTGCACACTTACTTTTGCAAAGTGGGCATGATTTTGCCAGCACCCTCCTTGGAGGTCAGAAAAGTAGCAGGAAAATAAATATGTTCCCCCACACTGGAGTTTATAAACTCCCCAGTGCTGAGGAACTTGCCAAGTCCACAGAATGTGTGTGTGTGTGTGTTACACTGGTATTTGACTACTCATGATGTCAGTGTTTCCACTTACATGCATTATTATTTCAGTCAATGTCATTATCTCTAAATGTTGAGCATTACAGTGGCACTTAGGATTATCTATATGTATAGACTACACAGTTAATGGAACTTCCGGATGCCTGACAAATAAACCGTCCTGACATAGTTGTAAAAATGAAGCTGAAATGAAGCTGGCCACCCTGTGACAATAATGCTGTAATGATTATTGCCTGCAATGAGGTGTAAGAAAAGGTGATGACTCTCCTAAAAAAAAACAAGATGGTTTATTAATTACATGGTCGTCTTTTTTTAATTTCTAGTTATTGTGAGAATAGCAGGAACTTTTAAGGACATGCTTCTTTTTGGATGTTCTATATCTTTCAGAGGACAAGATGTATTACATCTACTGTCTACATCTCGGAGAGGACACAGACATACACACACACCACATGAAGGTTGTGCATCTGTGGCAGGAAGTGGGGAAAGGCAGAAGGGTGGTTTGCTCTCCTAATCAAATCTAAACGGGAAGAGGCTTCTGAGGGAGATGTAATTTCAGAGGCCCAAAAACAGCAGCTTAAAATGCGGCTGATCGCATTAGCCTACCATCACCGAATAGGTTTTCTCTACTGTAACAGCGCACAACGTCCATTACAAATGGCTTAAGCTCTGCAGACTAGTAACTCAATAGGGAACAAAATCGATTCGTTTGAGAAATAATTATACCCCCATCCTACGCGTGCATGTACCTTCTGCCAGTTCTGTTCTCTCCACCCACCAAACCTTTCCATGAGCACTCCTGCCTTAATAAAGTACAGATTTGACGTTAATCACTCTCCGATTTCCCCGCTCACAAGGATAATTAACATGAGAGGGGTAGAGAGGGAAAGCAAGACTGAGATTGAAGGTTGATGAGGCATGTAAGAATTACAGAGGACAGCCCGATAGGTAGGGGATGGCAGTTTAGCGTAAGGAGCATGATGACTGCTTTAAGGGTAGGACAGGAAAGAGACAGAGAAAATAGAGAAAGAGAGAGAGAGAGAGAAATAGAAAATGAGCAAAATACCAGTGTACATGTGTTTTTGGTATTTGCTGAGAAAAGAGAGATAGTGTGTGTGTGTGCGTGTGTGCGTGTGTGTGTGTGTGTGTGTGTGTGTGTGTGTGTGTGTGTGCGCGTGTGCAGGCATGTGTGTGCACGCATGTGTGTACAGTATAAGGCAGAAAAAAGTAAGGGAGAGCGTGTGTGGGATTCATCAGAGCTGTTTTCAGACTGCAAATCAACATTAAGTAAAATTACCTGATGGCAAGTGGAGAAGAAATAAAACAAAAAAAACAAATAAATCAAAAAACTGCTGGCAGACTTTTATCTGTTTCTTTGAGTAGTGATCACTTTGTGGGTGTGTGAGAGAGAATGAGTGCCTGCAATGTGTACTTCTGAGAATGTGAGAATGTATGTGCCTCTTGTGTAATGATGGTTTGGCCTTGGTAGCCCTGCGGTGTGCACATGTGTGTGTATGTGTATGTGTGTGTGTGTGTGACATAGAGAGAGCTGCTGTGAGTCTTCTGCCTGCCAACATCTCCATCATTCTCTGCCAGTTCCACCTTATTTCATCTACTGCTGCTGGAACAAATAGGCAGTAGGGAGGCAGCTAGCACTGAACTGGGAACACACAGTCCCAAGAGCAGAGAGAGAGTAAAAAAGTCGGAGAAAGACGAAGACAGGAAAAAAGTCGGCATCCGCTGCGTCATTAGCTGGTGCAGTTAAAGAAGTATCGCTGCAGCCAGAGCTGATACAAAGTGAAGAAATATCCACCTGGAGACAAACTCAAAGTTGGAGATGGGCCATTCATCATGGAGAGAGGCTGTGAGTGCAAGGGAGCGACACAGCCAGAGCTGATGAGCCAGAAGCAGACGTGGTGGAGCTGTGTCTACCTGTCTCTCTCTCTCACTCTCTCTCTCTCTCTCTCTCTCTCTCTCTATCTCTCCCTCTATCTCTCCCTCTCTATCACACACACACAGACACTTACAGGAACAACTACTCGGCACTGTCAATGGCAAGAACTTTAGAAGCTTGTCTTGGCTTGAACCACAGAGAGCAGCTATGCCTTCAGGGCATTTACGAAGACAGGGGAGAGGATACACACCATCCAGGACTCATCAGATGGAAAGCTGTTACTCAGAGGCAATAAAGTTGGACACATAACAACACACAATACATGAATGGTTGATCGGCTTCAGGAATAGAGGTGTGGAACCAAGCTCTTCAACTCCGCATTCACTTTTTAATCACCAGCAGCCATCTTCAAACTATATGTACAACAGTCTGAACCTACAATAAAAACAGATGTTAATTCTTCATTGTAATTCATCAGTTGTTGAGTTGGATAACATAAGTAGGTTTATTAGTAATGTGACATATGAATGCCATACTGTATGTATGAATACATTTATGATATAAAGTATTCACACAGTAGTTTTTACTGATTTATAGAATATATTAGAATGATTAAAAAAAAAATGCATTATCTTACATGGATATTTATCAGAATGTATTGTGTACAAAACAATATAATGCTATTACAAAAGAAACTGAGTTTTTTCATTGCTTGAGATTTAGTTAGAGACCTGCCCTGATTTTTTAATTATAATAATTATTATTATTATCACTAGTAGTAGTAGTGGTTGTAATAGTAGTAGCAGCAACAGAATTGTATTCTTGTTATTTTACACATTTTTAAATGTCCATAAAATCAAGCAAATTCTGCCAATATTCTGATGAGCTTGCAATTTTCTTTTATTACAGTAGATTTCCCACAGATTTCAGAAAAATTTCAGAAAGAAGAATGTTGTTGTTGTTGTTGTTGTGCATAATAACTATTATTACTAAAATATGCACTACAAATTGTACTATGTAAAGTGCTATTCTTTAGTACTCATGATATAAGAATTACTAATGAATAGCAAATATTGCTAAAACGGTGCTAAATAAATGTCTAAAAACTAAAATTTTATACTCCCAACAGTCCAAAATGCTAATTTGAAATTAATCTGAATTCCCATCTGAAATGAATCAGTTAAATCTTCCTTTCAGATGTCCACATATGAATAGACTAGTAAAAAGACAGGTGGTCATCCCTGCATTAGTGTGCTATTAGCAGGAAGAGAGTGTGTCAGCTGGACCAGCGGCTGAGACGGTGACGAGTCGGGTGGGGCTCAAACTGCTGCACGGGTTATTAAGATGTACCTGAGTGTGACAGGGCATCAATAATGCCAGCGCAGGCAGAGCTTGCCCGCTGAGAGGCAGATGGCATACATGACTGGAGATCCCTGATTATGCAGCATAATTAAGGGCAATCATAATTTCACAAAGTTTCACTCGCAGTTGCCCAAGACAGGGCTTTTTGTGTGACAAAGGTGCAAGAAAAGAAAGATAAAAGAAGAGATATTTTAATTACTCCTGAATATGTGCATTTATTATGACTGAGCTTAAACTGTATTGCAGGTGCATTAGCGAAAAAAAGTCATCATCATCAAGTGAAAGAGAGAAACTGACAGTTAGAAACAGTGGTGTATTATTACTCAAGAATATGTGCAACTATTAATGTATATATTGTAATCTGTTTCCTATGCTTTTGTTTCAATATAATTAGATTAAATAGAATTATTATTCTGTTGTTAGTGTATTTCTAAGGCCCGGGCTAACTTAATGCAACACACAAAAATATGTGAAATTCAGTGGGGTAGCTGGTTACAGGGCCACAGGAACATCATGGATCAGATCTCAGATACAGAGATCACTCAGAACAATAGTATCAAATAGCACAAATGGAGAGTTAAAGCAACAAAGCAGAGCAAACAACTCTGCCATGACCAGAAGCATAGTGATCAGTTGCAGCAATCAATGAACAACCAGTGAATGCGCATCTCATATGGAAGATCAAGGCCAGAGGAAATCTGCCACTCAAGCTTTGGTCTGAAACATTGCCACACATGGCAACCAGTGAACAAACTCATCCACTGACCAAAACATCAAAACAAAGCATGAAACAGAAATCCATAAGCACAGACTAAATTGAACAAATCAGTGAATTACTGTAGACAGTGCAGGGGAAAAAAAATCTAGGATAAATTAACATAAATGTACAATTGAATATAATAAAAACAGACTAATTTACCCTCAAACAGAAGCAGAAAATTGAATTGAACTGAGAGAGAGAGGGACTGAGACAGACAGACAGACAGACATAGCAGGCTTATTAAACATTACATCTCAACAATGTGACCAGGCTCCATAACTAAGGGCAGTAATGATGGGAATGGTTATAATTCAGAGGAAGTGCCTGCCTATAGAAACAAGGCAGGCTGTCATACACTCTCCAGAAGTACATCAGGTCAGACCTGCCTCAAGAGCACAGAACCTTCCTCTCTTAATTCCATAGACTTCCAGCTTCAACAAGCTCTCATTACAGAGCAACATATCTTTCACTCCAAATACACAAAAACACTAACACACTCAAGGCTCGCTCACTGTCAAGGGTTAGCAGAGTACTGCTGAACACACACACACAAATCTGCTTACTACAGATACATAAAAGTAAGTATGTGCAAGCAAAATGAATCGGCTGCTGTGCTTTATTTAAGGGGGACTTGTGTGCATTGCTGGATTGGTAAATGAAGTTAAATTGGTGTTTCTTGAGCACATTTATCAAAGTTTGAAAGATCCCAAGATAATGAGAACTGCAAAACTGCACCTGTGTGTGTATGTGTGAGTGTGTATATACACACACCATCACCCCCATATATATATATATATATATATATATATATATATATATATATATATATATATATATACATACATACATACATACATACATACATACATACAGACATACATACATATTTAGCCTAAAAATAAAAAAAATAAATAAAACAAAGACAAGGGTTAGATTCCATTTTAGGAATGACATTATTAATGCTGCATTAATTATTATAAAATCATGTCAGTGGAAGTTTCTAGGATAGTAAGACAAACGTGTGTGTGTGTGTGTGTGTGTGTGTGTGTGTGTGTTAAAGGGGGTATATTGTGTGAAAACGCAGTCATGTAGCATGACAGCTACTCATTTCTGTCCTTGTGAGGACGGCAGTGATAAGAAAGCAGGTGGACTGTGTGTGTATGTGTGTATGTCCGTGTGTGACTTGGGTAATAGACTATTGGGATTAAATATTGGCAGGTACTTCATTTGGAGGGCAGTTGACTGGCCTGTAATGAATCACACTCAAGGCCTCTCTCTCTCTCTCTCTCTCTCTCTCTCTCTCTCTCTCTCTCTCTCTCTCTCTATATATATATATCTATAACACTCTATATATATATCTATATATATATATATATCTATATATATATATATATCTATATATATATATCCTTGCTATTTCTCTCAGTTTCACATACCATAGGTTGATAATCTTCAACTGAAAATGGGCTACAGCAGTCACTGCTGCTTAAATTTACAAACGGGCATAATTAACTCTTATTTCAATCAACTTCATGGCTATTTCTATCCTCTCTGCATGGTCCTCCACTATCATCTTCCCCAAACTAGTAATTTTCAAACAATCATCACTGGCTTCTTGGTGTGGGAATAAAAAAGTTTTGTACTCTTTCTAAAATATCAAGCAGCTAAATGATCAAGTCACTTTGTCTCACACGGCTGCTGTTTCACAGGGGTGGAGGTGACATTTTGCAGCTACATTAACATAATCACATTGATGACAGTGGAACTGTATTGACTGCAATACAATAGAGCTGATTAGTTATGGGAAGAAACAGGAGAATTATAATCAAGCTGGAAAAGTCGAGGCTATTTTTCTCTATCCTGTTTGAGGCTAATCTGTGGCCACACTCTTGCCTGCCTTTATGGACACATTCTAATGTTGTCAGTTAAATAAATTAACAGCTGCATGCACCTTCCTACATGCATCAATGCCAACGACACACAGCACATTTGAATTACAAGGTATGCTCATCATCCTTGTATCAGAATAGTGTGTTAATTAAAACCCAAACCTGAATAATGGAATATAAATTTAGGGTCTATTCAATAAAATAAATGATTAAGACAGTATGTAGAAATGTTTTTACATTCTATTTTGCATTTTACTGTCATGAAGCCAAAAGTTACTAAATTGACATCATTATATTGGAATATGTGAGTAAATAAGTGCTATACGGCTCACTTAAAGTAAAAGTTGTTCAGAATTTTATCCACAGAACAGAAACATCAAAATTCTGAATATAAAAAAGTATCCTATAAAATATTTATATAGTAGTAATATACTACTACTACTTCTACAAATAATAATAATAATAATAATAATAATAATAATAATAATAATAATAATAATAATAATGAGCTCATGTGGAATTTTGAAGTGTATTCAGAGCATTCTTCGTTTCTTTTCTTTTCTATCTGCTGAGAATCAAGTTTCGATTCATGCTTAACTGAGCAAGCCTCTGTTTTGCTCAAACTGCACCCCATGTTTGTAAAAGTCTCCCGTATAAAAGTGCACAGTTTCAATATCAAACCATATCTATTTAGGCATAACTCAAGTATGAGTACAACCACCTATATTTTGTGAATAGTGTGGTATTTTAAGAAAACTTTGTGTAGCGTAGTGTAGTCTATTTGCAGAAGACCTTGGTGTGGAGTTCATTTTTATTAAGAAGATTAGCTCTACGACCTTGACTAAGATACGAAAACCCAGGAATCTACAACATATCAAAAACCTTAACCAAGCTTCTCTCAGTGTACACCAGGCACCAGTGTATCTTAAGGCACACCAGCTTTCTTCTTTTGCCTTCACTTTGTTGTAAATAAAACATTTCAAATGTTCAATTAAGATAAGTACCTTTAATTGAAAACCTCAGTCAGAGTGCAAGCCTCATCAGTCAGCAGAAAGAGAGAGAGAAGCTTGAGCTTGCTTCAGCACCCACCCAATTACTCACTGTCCCTCTCAAAATGCCACAAACTGCAGGCCATTTCAGACACGCTCATCTCAACCGGGAGAACGTTGGGGGGAAAAGAAACATGAAACACAGGGGGTGTAAAGGAGATTATACAGTGAATGAACCCTACAGAGTCCCCGATTTTATATATATATATATATATATATATATATATATATATATATATATATATATATATATATATATATATATGTGTGTGTGTGTGTGTGTGTGTGTGTGTGTGTGTGTGTGTGTGTGTGTGTGTGTATGTCCTACAGTGTTTTGGACAGCTGCTTTTGTGGGATGAAACACACTGCAATACACTGCATGAAGCCATGAAGCCCAATTTTGTTGTTGTAGAAAAAAAAATCACACATCGAACATGAATATTTTGGCTAAGCTGAGATTCAAAGTCCTATGATGCATA
This sequence comes from Tachysurus vachellii, assembly GCF_030014155.1. Taxonomy (NCBI): domain Eukaryota; kingdom Metazoa; phylum Chordata; class Actinopteri; order Siluriformes; family Bagridae; genus Tachysurus; species Tachysurus vachellii. The sequence goes on from NC_083470.1 coordinate 10,301,468, forward strand.
ATGAGACAGTGCATTCATCAGTCAGTATCAGACAATTTGTTTCCTTAATTTAGTTTTGGCCCAGTCCCACACAACAGTTAGACCTAACCATCATACAGCAGCTACAAACCAGAGAGCGTGGAGGCTATCACATGCTTACTTAAAGACACGTGAAGCTAGCCAACTACATCATGGGACAATATAACACACTTGGAGGAAAGCGCTATCCACAGCCCTTCACATGCATGACACCAATGACTGGCTAGTGTCACATTGATAGGCAGAGGAGAGAGAGTATGCCATCCTTCCCATCCAGACTACACGACAGAGACAGAGATAGGGAGAGCATCAGATGACACAACATTTAAAAAACAAAATCTTTCTTTTTTATGTGTGAGCAAGCGATTATTTCAAAATCCTGACTTATTCACATTAATTACAATAACATTACCAGCCTACATGCCCGACCCCTTGTAAAGGGAGTTGCGAATCTACTGCTCATGCTGACATGCAGAAAATGGATTTGATTAAACTCACTATGTAAGAGAATGTGCTTTACACTTTGTCCCTTTTTCCCATCCACAAAGGGCTGCAAACTCTTCTTCGCTCTTTAAAACATGGTTTCTCTGGGCATAACACAGTATTACACCAAGGGCTTGTTTCTGTTTATGTGACCCCATTTTCTGCACAAGCCTGGCTCACACTTGATGACATAAGCAGGATGTAATCATTTTGTTTAATTGCTGCTCTGTCATTAGAAGGTCTTCATAGTGTAATATGAGAAGAAGAGCACAACATTGCACAGTAGTTTGTAGAATCCAGCCAAGGTTTTATTGGGATCATTATGTGTGATGAATAATAATATCAATACTATTAAAAAATGAATAAAATCATAGAATGGAATTTAGACTTAAGATAGTAAAATCCATATCAGTGATTTGCATCACCGTTACCCACCAACTGCATCTTTTCCATGCCGTTCCAGTGGAGCAGCGATATCTAAAAGAGCTTTGTGATGGACAGAGCAAAGGGTCACCTATGTGCTTCTGACAGCATGGAAAATATATACAGTGCATGAAGGAACAAATCTCCCCAACTGGCTCCTCTACCAGAATCAACTTCTTTCCCATGGTCAGGGAGGCAGAACTAATTACAAAGTATTGACACCTGGGATGGAATCGTTTACAGCTGAGCAACTGCCAAACAAAAGTCCAATATAGCTTGACCTTTGGTAAACATAAAGGACGGTTTTCCTTAATAAGCGCTTTATTTTATAGCCTTTAGTTTAAAGCTAGATGCATTGGTGTGGATGAGAGATAGCTCAGATACAGGATATTTTTGGTTGTTTAGAGACCAAGATGACATGACAACTCCAGCCCCACCCCCACCCCAATCAGCGATGGGAGGTAATTGATCAATCTGACAAATTTCATCAGTGCCGTTTCTGCTTTTCTGACGGCTGCAACTGATGAAGCAGTAGTAACACTCTTTCGCTGACAGGCTGAAGAGAGTCCTGGATCTCTGCGTGTGTGCAAGTGTGTGTGTGTCACAATAATTTTGAAAAAGAAAAAGAGAGGAACTCCCAGGCCTGTCAGCTGGACTCCTGCAGCTGACAATATCACTTAAAAATGATTCCTTTTTTACAGATTCCTTCTTTACTTTTTTTTTCTTTGCAGTCTTGACTACCTTTGTGATTAAGGTAAATATTAGATAATAATTAGTGGAGCTACTTCCACATTTACATTTTAACAAGACATTTATTTAGCTTTTTCTGGGATGAATTCCTGTGTTAATCACAGTGCTTCTGCCTTATTAAAATTCATCATTCCTACAATGCTCTATACGATCCTTGAGCATATAATGTACCTGATCCAGAATGCTTGAATCAAAAATCATTCATAAATTAATATCCCTTTAATAATATTGACTGCAGACTGGAAGTATGATTGCTAACTGTGTCAGGACTCTGCCTGGACTTTGGCCATGTGCCTTTTGTTTATGTTTCATGTTCACGTGTCTGCCCTGCCCTTGTCTTTTCTGCCCCGCCTCTGCACACCTGTCCCTTGTGTATAATGATTATTTGTATTATTTAATTGAGCCGCGTTGCTTCGTGCAGCGCGGAATCCTATTGTCTCCTGTCGTCGTCATGTCTGGTTATGTCTGTGTCCTGTTTCGTGTTTCTTTAATTTATTATATCCCCATTTTTGTTAAGCTGTCCTGCGTTTGGGTCCGTTTTTATCCCGCGATCCTTGACAAACTGAAATGATCCAGAGCTCCCAAATATGATGTGATCTACTGTAGGTGAAAATATAAATCTAAACATTTTACCATAAGAACTAATGGATCACGTACAAAAGGTTAAAAAAAAAAAATCTATTATGTCTAGAAAGTTTCTGATTTATTTGCCATTATGTTTAAATGTTTTATCTCCTGTGAAGAGAGGTAGTACACTGCTTCTAAGCAGAGCTGTACTTAGCCTCTCAGAGAGAATGTCTGCTCATTGCAAAAAGAAATTGATATTGATTTGAATTACCTTTATCAATATTAATATTTAGCCACTTGGAAATGCGTTGTGTAACCAGATTAAAGTGGATTATTTCACTGAGTAAGTGACTGAATGGAGTAGGAAAATGCTTTATGTGCTCAATAAAGGCAAACTAATGAGGGAAGTATTCAGAAACTATTTTGTGTAAAACATCAGTTCAGTAGCTCAGTCCATGTAGTCAATAACGTTTTTACAGTCGCTTCCTGTTTTGGTTCACGTGCCACAATCTAGTCTTTGTCATTAAATCTTAGTTCATATTCTGCTTTGTTCATAGTTCTACCCTCTCACCTGTACATATTTAGTTATCTTGTTTTTTTCTTTATTATTCTAAAAGGCCCTTTTTCAAACTTTTTGTATAGATTTCTGCTCTAGACCTTTTTCTTTTGGGTGTTGGTTTGATACTGTGCAGTATATTTTTGTTCATTGTTATACACACTACTGTTCTATATTCTGATATAGAGGCAATGTTTGCAGGAAATGAGCCTGCAAAATTTATAAGCTTTCCTGTACATTGAACATTACTACTGCACCAGTTTGGTGGAAGTTTACTAGCTGGAAATCAAACTTACAGGGTTTATTATCGTCACAACATTAGGTAAAAATATTAATATTGTACCTGGTCCGCCCAGCTCTTTTGTCTCACTAGTTTATATTACTACATTTGGAAAAGAAAACCTAGAGCAGATTTTGGATAAATACGTTCAGTACTGCAAACAGCATCCCTGCATTTCCAAGAAGGCCACAGTCTGATATAGGGCTCCGGTTTGATTAGATATAAACAGACTCCACTGTTCATAATACTAAAAGAGTGGGATCCAATTTGATCCTGTTAAAGGCATGATCAGAGAAAGCGGGCGGTAAATAATAGGGCTGTGTGTGAGGCCACATTTACTCGAACCCTTCCTCATGGCTTTTATCTTCTAGTCTTTTATCTTCATGCATTCCTGACATATGTTGGTCACCTGTATGGCCCCAAGATGCCAATAATTATGCCTATATGGGACAAAGAAGGCCATCTATTATGGGTCAGTTACTCTAATGGGAAACATATACTGTATTTTGTTTCTCAAGAGAAAATATATACAATTATAAGCTACAGAAAAGGTGTTTAATGAGACAGGATGAATTTAGCTATGATTTAGAAACAATGCAATGGTTGGAGAGGACAATGCCTGAAATATCTGTGTATTATGAAGACTGTGTGAAAATGCTACAGCACATACGCTGGCTCAGCTGGATACAGGTACACACTGCAAAATGAACTTCATTGGACTTGACATTATTTTTAAATGACTTGGCTTGTTCCACGAAGCAACTGCTTGTGAAAACTCACACGTCTATTTCTGTGATGGGATTCTCACCTTCGCTCCTTTATCTCCTGCTAATTAGCAACGGTGCTAACGAGAACTCCAGCACATACACCAAGCACATTCGTTTTCCCCAATTTCCCCTATACAGTGAATTTGAGGGTGAAAAGATGTCTTTTATTTTCCAAAAAAAAAAAAAAAAAAAAACTTGCTCAGATAGAAAACTAATTAACTTTTGTAGACTCATAAAATCCAAATGGGGTTCTCACCCAGTACAGATTATTTTTAATTAATCTGGTATGAAATTAAATGAGCAACTAAAAGAAAAAGCTGGACTTTGCAGATACTATGTTTCATAGACATAATGCTGACATGCTTTGGCGTTACAAAATAGAACATTAAATTCACACTAAATATCCGAAACAAAACAAACTAATTACCAGGTTAAAACGCTTTAGCACTGTTAGACGAGTGTGAGGGTTGAATTTATTTGTGTGTCTGTAGGGTTTGTACTTGTAGTGACATTAGAATATGGCAGTGGATGTTTATGTGTGACTGCAAAAGACCTTGCGTTGGTAACCTGATTGGCAGGGTGACTTAGCTTCTGTCTAACTGTCAGTCATCCAGAGCACCTCTCCCATCGTTTAATATTCTGCTAACCCTTAACACCCATGCCTCTTCAACTCCTTCACTCAAAGTGAGAGGGTGCTATATTCTCCAAATAACTGTCAGCTTTAGCAAAACCAGGCCAAAAATACAGAGTGTAGATGAAGTGATATTAACTAGAACGAGTCTGAGAGTGTAGATGAAGTGAGAGTAACTACAAAAATAATTAAATATCCGGCTCGTTCACTAAAGTACTGGCTCTCAAACTGGGGTCCAGAGACCTCTGGGAGTTTGTGAGCCATAGCCATTATTAAAGTCATTATATTTATGGATCCAAGTTGTGGCATAGAGATGCTTAAGCAGATGCAGTTGCAGGTAAGGTGTGTGGCTTTTAATGAGCACACAAACAACAAATCCAAAACGGCAGGCACGGTCAGGGTCAGGTGATTTGCAAACAATGCACGGCGGTCTAGGCAAGAACTCATGAAACTATGTACAAGTGTAGGTCAAAACAGTAAATCAAACAATAATACAAGGGCTTGGTAACCTCGACATCTACAAGTGAACAGAGCATAGACTTTGTGGTGAACTTTTGTGCTGTAGCTGTGAGTGCAGATGTATTGGGAACATGTGTTTGTGTGTGTGTGTGTGTGTGTGTGTGTGTGTGTGTGTGTGTGTGCGTGCATGTGTGTCTGAGAATTGTAAAGTTTTTAGACTGTAATGTGGAACTTGTGGATTGCCAAGTGAGAAAACCAAGCATTAAAGACGACTCGAATATAATGTGTTCTAGCAATGGAAAATTCTGGAATAAAAAGCTCCTTGGTGCTAAAAAATAGATACAATATGTGGAATTAAAATAATATTCCTATAAAGTAATAAAGTTAAAGGAGTCTCTGGCTGCAAAAGGTTTGAGATTTACATTTACATTTACAGCATTTGGGAGACGCCCTTATACAGACTTATATTATCTCATTTTTTGATACAACTGAGCAATCGGGGGTTTAAAACAACAATTAAAACAGCATTAACTTTATACTACAGCTCTGTTGCTCAATGATAATTGTTCAGAAAGTGTTGATAAATTTTCTATAACAATGTGGGTTGGACAGTAGTTCTGGATGTTAACTGAATATTAATTCACATTATACTGTTATTTCTATAGTAAGTACGGTGACTTGCTTGGTTGATGCTGTACATGAATAGATCATCAAAATGTCTATTATTATAATAGTATAATAATAATAAATATTATTTTGGATGGAGTCTCCAGAGTTAGCACTCTGTTAATCTCAGACATAAAGCTGCTCATTTAGTTTTTCTTTAAACAAAGGAAAGTCTTCTGGATAGATATTTTCGTGGGCAACATGAACATTTGTCTTTGTCAGGTTCAAGAGGTAGAAAAAAAGACAAGCTGGTGAGGGAGCAAATTTAACTGATAAATAATGTATGCGATAATTAAAAATTATTTTCATAACTGACTTTCCACAACATATGTTTCAAAAAATAAAAAAAAGTAAAAAGAGCATGCCGTGTCATGTTTTCTTTCATAAACACTGAACGATTAACAGGCTATATCAAAGGAAAGCAGTTCAATAAGTACACAGATGTCAGCAGAAAGAAAATCTGTGAACATCTATGACCCATGTAGATTATCACCAAAGAAATTCATGACCACATCCTCACTCTATCTGTTGCCAGCATTGTTCCTCTGTCTCCATTATTCTTTCTTTTGCATCTTGAACATTCCAATTATGAAAGCACGAGGTCAAAAGAAAGACGTAATTAAATAAGCACTCTTACTTTCAAATTGTCTATAAAGAACAAAAAGTCAGCAGCATGCGACGTGAAGATATAATTTTGAAACTCTTGAAAATAGAGCAAAATAAAGACTCGGTTTTGTGCAACTCGTCATAATCTAACAGTAGCAATCCATCCACAGGGATAAAGTGTCACACAGAAGCGAGAAGCATTCTTGAAAAAGTTGCATCATATGATATTGTCAAGAGAACACTAGCACTAAATATAAGAAACGTTATGCCGTAGCAAATCAGCTCCAGGTTTAAAGACGACTGGAAACAAGGTAAAGGGTCTCTTGTTCCTAGCCACATCAGTGTTGACAGCTCTGCCTATCAGCCGTCTTGTGTTAGCAGTCACCCTCCAACACCCCCTCCCCACACACGCACCACCACCACCACCCCCTGGCTCACACACACACACACAACGAGTGCTCAGCAAGAGGTGCATTTTGAAGAGCGAGGAGGCTGCTGGACTGAAATATAAACCACTTTAATCACTGACGCATGCTGTTTCCTTTATTAACACACTGTTGGGTGGAATATTCCTGCCGAGGATTATCAAGTGCTCGCCTAAATCATATTTCTCTCTTTTTTGTTATCTGTCACTTTTTTTATAGACAGTTGTGCGTCACATGCACAAAACAACAAGGCAGATATTCAATTTAGATAAAGCCAAGGAACGAAATTCACTCTTTGCTAGACAATGCTGCATTTACCCGAGTAGTCTTTAAAACAACATGGCAAAATGGGAGACTGACTGACAGCTCACTAGTGAAAATTCCCAATTATGGACCTCGATGAACAGACACACTGACAAAGGCAGGCAAAAGGGTACATGGAGCCATGTGAAGTGAGCTGAAGTTGTGTGCTGCTTCTGTGGTTTTATTTAAAAGTTTGGACAGAGTGTCAAAAAGAGCAGAAATCAAAGGAGAAGAAGAGAGAATGAAAAGGAAATCCACCTTTCAACAATAATAAACAGAGAGGATAGATATGAGCTCTTGGTTTCAATATATTAGTATTAAACTATGCTACAGTGATAAAAGACTTCAGAATTTGGCAAAATTCTACAGACGTCGATGATAGGATATCAGGAAAAGATTGCGATGGTTATCATACCAGACAATTAAAATGTCTGTCTGGAAAAGTGCTTTCGGTATATATCTTTCTGTGATGCATCTAAGTTTATTTTAAAAGTGATGGTAAAATGTTTTTTTTATAAAATGACATCCTGTTATGCGCGGAATACAAGAATTTAATTTCAGGTATCTCTTCAACACAGAACACAGATTTTATATAATTTACTCCAATGTTATAATGATCTTATAATAAATCGAATGATCTCCACTCATTTGATTTATTTACTTGAGTGTTGCATCCATTACTCACTTTGTTAACATGCAGTTAACATGCAGGTCAGGAATTAATAAAAGAAAGAAGTGACTAAATGGTATGGCTGGTAATTAACACCAATACAGCTTTGTTGGGCTGTAATGATGTAACTTGATGTACACAACACCTGTTAGATATTTCTGACCACTCCCCCTTCATCACTCCACCCTGAAGACATAAGTGTTACTTTTGTCATGTGTTGTGTAAAAAAATCCAGAAAAATTAAATAAATCCAATCAAAATACAAAATCCAATCAAATACAAAATAATACATGATTCATCTTTACCCACAATGCTCTTGATGAAATATCACACATACACTCACAAACACACACTCTCTCTCATCCTACTTAAAACAGTTAAACATAACAAGTATATCCCTGTCAGTCTTCTGATCCCCGCAATGCCACCACAATTTTTATATTATTTTACATAAAGGCTCAAACTATTACTATCAGTTGATCATATAATGACAAAACACACACATGCACACACACAAAAAATACAAATAATAAAATTTATTTCAAAAAACAACTATATACAACTACATACTATGAAACGTTTTTCTAAGGTCAAACTACATTCAGTGTGTAAAAGTAACTTAATTATCAGCATCTCTTGCACTAACTGTCTGCTGCTTTGCACACTAAGGTAAGGGTAGAACTACTAAAGCTAATAAAGTTTGTTATTTCTGCCTCGTTTGTTCCACCTGCTCTACCACATCCACAGAATCCATTAAAGCACGTTTCAGTGACAACATTTGGAATGGCTTCAAACACACAAGTCAAGTGTGTGTGGAAAAACAAATGTGTGTAAAAGTGGCTGCTGTTGCAGTGCCTGGGTATCTTTCACATACAGAATGTTCCTAGTCTTTCTTTCAGAATGCCTGTCATGAAGAGGCATGCTGTGAACTCTAAAAAGATGGGCAGCACTTGAGAGTAGCCCTTGAAGTCGGCTCACTGGAATCTGCAAGACTAAGAAGCAGCGACTGCACGTCCGCTACACAAACATGGCTTTTTTCCCTGTCTCTCTTCATCACTGCAGCAAGAATCCTTTGAGAGTGAAATGATCTCCGTTTCACATTATTTAATACAGAAATCAGCTCAGTGCTTTCTGCCACAAGCCGGAGTAGCTGTTTTCAGGACCAAGGACAGCTCACTGCAACGCGCCCTCTAAAGCATGGCCACTGTGTTGGTCTCAAATTCCTCTTGCTACCACTTCTACTCCTTTTTTCCCATATCAATAGACATGTGTTATTTGTTGTGTTAAAATAGTCAGCTAAATTGTGGCATGTAATATAAGCAAAAGGGAAAAAGCAGGCTTAAGAATAAAATGACTTTATGTTTAACAAAAATAAATATATAAATAAAATTATTTTTTAAAATGAAACAAATAAATAAATTAAAATGTTCCTTTGATTCTGACTTTGTTTTTAGCTCTGTGACTGGAATGTTCAGTGCTATTCCAGTAAACTGCTGATAAAAAGATGTGTCAAACACATTACAGAGCTGTTTTCATTGCCTAGTTGCAGTTCTCAGATATACTGAGTTACAGAAGATCAGAAAAACACTAAATATAAAATGATGTTACTCAAAATGTGAGGTTATATTCCTATACGTCATTGTGTATATCATGCAGCTCATCTGTGTACACTACATACAATTCTACCTACTAGTTCAAAATGGTTAGTACGGTAGTTTTAGAGATGTCATAAGTGGACATGGAACTGAACATGACTTTGAACATGAAAACTTGTCACATGATAACAAAAAGGATTTGTGGGTACTCCAATTACATTATGATATTACATTTTAATTATCTAAGGCTATCTTGAAACATGAGCTAATCATATCTACAAATATGAGCTTTACATACACTACCTAAAAGTTTCAGAATTTTATAGTTTAGGGGTTGTGTGAGAAAACTATGATATCACCATTCTTAAAGAGATTTCAGAGATACACTATATGCATCAGGATAAATAGGTTGCTAACAAAGTAGTTAGTTTAGATAGTTACACGTATCCTTCAGCCTTATGTAGTGCTTAATGTTTAATGAAACATTGACAGCTAATGACTTAGATGTTGGCTAAAGTGAGTAGATAACCTTACTCCGGAATGGCACCGTCTTAAGACTAAATTACATTTTCTACCACTCAGACAGGGTAGGGTAAAGAGACGTGGTAAAAAAAATGCCACATAAGAGAAGGAGGTTTGAAAAATCAAGAAGATTATGTATGAAATGGAGGAAGGTAAGAGATACTGAAACTACAGAGAGAGAGCAGGAAGGTGTTTCAGCAGGCTGAGGAGAAAGCAGAACTTTTTAATGGGCTGAGAAACCATAGCCTGGTTCCAGAGAAACTGACCTGATCTGTACACACAGACTCCTGAGAGAGGATGTAATGCTCTTACCCAGCATCCTCTCCTTTATTCACAGCTTATATTTACAGAACACATCAGAGGAGAGCAGGAGACAGAGAGGGAAGGAGGAGGACAAAGGAAGCTATATTTGGAGTCCTTAGGGTTGGCAGTAAGTAAGACAGTAGCGTCTGTGTGAAAGAGGTGAGACAGCTGTCACTGCCAGCAGCAACACCAACCAACAGGGTGAGAGAAGGGGAAGGCACGATGGGTAAAAGTGGCAGGGAAAGTGTGGACTGCTTTGTGAATCACAGACTGATTCCCACAAATATTCACTAATGTGCTACAGTTATGTCAAATAGGGTAAGACAAAATTACAAAACGAATAATCCCCAAAATACACGTTCCTCTGACAATCATACTGTAGTTAATTAGAACAAAAGAAAGTGTCAAACATGTTATCATCACTTATATGACAAGTTCTGTGTTATTCCACTAAGCTGTCAGAAGGAATTTGCACATATTAAATTGTAATATTATTGCAGCAGATGGGCATGGCCTAGCAGGCAAGCGTGATCCAGGGTCAAGTCAAGAAGCTTTTATTGTCATTTCAACCATATATAGCTGCTGCAGTACACAGTGAAATGAGACAATGTTTCTTCAGGACCATGGTGCTGCGCAAAGACAGCGCTAAGGACTTAGTAAGTTAGTCCTAGCCACATAAAGTGCATCTGTGCAACCTGGTGCAAACAGTGCAGGACAAGACAAAAAGGTCAGTGCAGCATAAAAGACAGTGCAAACAAAAAATACGACAATACACAAAAGACAACACACAGGGTATACAGGGTATAATTCAGAAAGGTAATAGCTGCTCAGCATGAGCAAGCTACAACATATGCAGAGAGGGGGAAGGTAACAATGTGTCTGTACTACGGCAGTTCATTCTACAGCAGAGATCTGCTTAATCAAATAAAAACACTTTCAGCTGTGACTGGCCAAATAATGTCCCAAAAATCCAAATAGTCCTAATGGATAGCAAACGCTAAAGCCTTCATTTATTGTAAGGATTTTATAAAAGGAAAGCAGCAGTACAATACACACTCATTTTCATTTTAACCATTATTTCCTGGTCAGGGGTATGGTGGTTTCAAGAAACTGTCCTGATAACACTGGGTGTAAATTGGGGATACACTGTGGATAGGATACCAGGTCATCACAGTGCACCAGACACAGGAAACCGGAGAAGGTGTAGGAAATCCACATGGACACATGGAGAACATGCACAAAAACTTCATGCAGACAATAACTGAAGCTCGGGATCCCTCCCAGTAGAATACAAATAGTAATAATGATAAATAATGATCTTAAAAGCCTATACGTTATCAATTTGTTCAAACAATTAACTTGTTTTAGAAACAAATGACCTATGTCAGTTCACAAATTAGACAGACCAAAATAAAATCTTAAAATTAAAATATACAACTAAAATTTATCACACTGCAATGCAATGACCAGTTGTGTTTCTCACACCTAATCAATATTTTCCCCACCTAAACAAATGCACTATATGGCACAAAGGTTTGTACACTCCTGACTATCACACCCGTATGTAGTTCTTTCCCAAACATGCTCCGGCATGACATCGACCTTGTGCACAAAATGAGCTCCATAAAGACATGGTTTGCGAAGGTTAGAGTTGAAGAACTAAACTGGCCTGCACAGAGACCTGACCTCAACCTCACTGAACCCAAATGGCACAAATTAGAATGCTGCCTGCACACCAGTCCTCTACGTTCAATGTCAGTACTTGACTTCACTAATGTTCTGGAGGTTGAATGAGCACAGATTCCACCAAGAACTCTCCAAGATCTAGTGGAAAAACTTCACAGAAGAGTAGAGGTTATTATAACAGCAAAAAGGAACTTAATCTGGAAAGGAATGTTCAAAATGCATATAATGGTCAGTCATTCACATATTTTTGGCCATACAGTGTATGTGGACATGTGACCATCATGCCCATATGTGCCCATTCCAAAACCATGGGCATTAACACAGAGCTGGTCATCCTATAATAATAACATCCACTCTGAACCAAAGTATATCCCATAAATTATTATATGTCAGCAGATTTAAGAGACACATACAGTACTAGAGTCAATGTTTTACTCTGGCTGAATCTCATTCTAGCGTTATATTGAGTATATAGAGCAATATGTAGGCCGTAGAATTCCGTAGAGTGTTATGCTATATGTAGATAGTGAACATATATTTGGTATTTATGTACTAGAGGGCCTTAAATCAATGGAAAAAAATAGAGCAAAATGTAAAATCTTGCATTGTAGCGGTGACAAGAAAACACTTTATGTCATATACTCCAAGATTACATTTTAAAATCCAATCTAAAGTGGGATTATAGTAGGTGTATGTTGATAAAATCTGGCCCCACAAACTTACAGAGCAGCTTTATGATAGAGAGTGTGAAGGTCTGGACTGTGATACAGACTGAATGCTCTTTTTGAAATTGACTCTGACCCCTGGTACAGCGGCAATGGAGTGCACTCCTCATATGGAGCAGTGTGTGGATCTCCTCTCACACTTATTATCTGTAGACTGCACTCCCGTTGTGAGAGTGAGACGGTGAGTGACTGAGACTAGCCTTCATATACAGTTACACAAAAACAAAGAAGCAACACAAAGATACACGTGAACTAGTTTACCAGTAAATAATGCTATCCATTTTCACATAAGCACCAACATGTTAAAGGCTTGTGTGTAATACAGCTAATAAATGAAAGCTATATCTACACCTAAATCTAACCGTGATATTAGTCTCAGTAACCAGAAGGAAAAGTAGTCACTCTGAATGTTTTACATAAAAGGAAAATTCTCCCCTAAGGTTTTCCTTCAACCATCCAAATGTCCCAAAAATGCACAAAACTGTTCTCATCCTTGTGGGGTCATTTGGTCCCCACCTAGATCTAAATATATGCCCACACACACAAACACGCACAGTGTCAGGCTGTCAGAGCTTGTTTCGGTGGTATGTAGCTTTGAATGTGACTCCACTAAGTGCCAGGCAGGATCTGTAAAAGAGGCAATAAATCAACACAGGAGAACAGCGCACCTCAATATGCACACAGGCAAATGTCCCCAGGCGAGACACACACATACACTCATACACGGTGCCTGAGATTGGACAGAGCGGGCCAATATGCTGAGCCAATCAAGTAGAATCCAGATGCACAGTACACCGTTTTATTTTGTGCACACATTCATGTGAGACTGACAAATCTACTCTAAATTATAGTAGCCCATAAAGCTCCACTTTAAACACGTGACAAAGAGGGCATAAGCCTTTATCAACAGCCTCTTAATGCAACATTATCAAACAGGATTAAAGCATTTCAGATCACATACAGAACGCTTGGTCAATCAAAGGAGCCAGTCAGTGCTAAAGGGAGTGAGATGTCTTTCATGGGAGTGCTAATGAAGTTATGTAATGATGGGAAAAAAAAGAGATGAGAGGGACAGACAACAGGGAAATAGCAGGTTTAAAAACAAAGCACACACAAGAAGCATGGCTCTGACAGCAAAATGAAACATGTTCGTCCTGGGAGTGTCTGCATGTTTAATAGAGGAAAAAACACAAAGAGAGATCAGAAATGCAACTAAATAAGTATGTAGGTTTATATAAAGAGTAAGACTTGTACTGTATATGTGTATCTGAGTGTAAATATTTAAAGTGGTATTCTTTCAGGGAAAAGGTGATTGATTTATCTTAGAAAAAAGAGCAAAACAGAGTAATTTTCTCTATATCCTAATTTTTTTTTTTCCTTTTTTTTACCCTCTTATATACCAGCTCATGTGTCAATTTCCACTACCTAACACTCACTCCTCAAACAACAGCTACCAACTATGGAGGATGAAGGCTGACGTGCTTCCTCTGAGACACGTGAAGCTTACCATTACAATAATGACATCACTGACCCCCTTGAGAGAGAAATAAGGGCATCCTTCACACCCTTTCTTGAAATCTACACTCTGTACAGTTAGTACAGCTATCTCTGTTTAACTGAAACGCTGTTTAACTGTACAATTAGTACAGAGATCTCCAATATAGCTACTTGAAAAAAAAATGTATGCATTCAGAAAGAAACTTAATTTGGCTTTAAAACTTCTGGCACACTTTTATAGCTAATAATATATAAAACAGAATCATAAGCATAAGTCTAGTTGAGATTTGTTTAACAATTCAATATGGTTTGAGGCATGTTTACAGTTTACACAATGCTGATCTGGCAGCAATATCTTTACTTAATTGTTAGAGACATTAGATTCATAGCTCCGAAGGAAAACTAAAGAGGCAAACCTCAGACACTGAGCATCTGGACTCGATTTGGGTTAAGAGGATAATTGTGTACATTTCATTTTTAGCCCAATGATTGCTTTAAGGCAGGGCTCATCAATTAGATTTGACAAGAGGCCAAATTCTCACAGAGCAAATACTGTCTTTACATATTTCCTCAGGGGAGATTAAAAAGTAATCCCCATTAAAATTGCATAAAATTATTTCTTTTTTTAAACCTCTGCTCAATACATTTTACACAACACACGAACAGAGACGGTCCTCTTGTTTAAAGCCGAAGTACCAAACTACAAATGCACATTCACATGTTTTTTTTCAGTCTAGCAGCTAAAAACAGCATTTTTGACATGAGGAGGTTTGCAGACTGCAAACTCATGGGTCTGTCACCTGTCACATACCTGTGTGTATGATTCCAGCATGAGACAACATCGCCTGTGTGTAGATATGCATTTCTCTAGTTGTTGGTGGTAGAACTGTATTTAGTTCCTTACTCTTTCATACAGCTTATACTGGGTTAAGAGAATAGTCATGAATGCTTTTGCTGCCCTGTTTTATTGTAATAAACAAATAAACAAAAAAGAAAACATCCCAAAAGCAAAGCTTTAAACAGATCCACTTCACCAGTAATAAACTACAGCACCTTGAAAATATACGGTTTCTTGTTGTTATGTTTTTACACAGCTGAGAATGACTTGTCTGCCTGTGCTGGGCAGTTACCAGTTTCAGACTGAAATGGGAGCAGGGTAAAAGGGCACTGGAAATTGTCTATAAAATTAATGACAAGAAGTCCATCCAAAAACAAACAGTCTGAACCGTTTTCTCAGCTACATGTAATTTTCTCACTTGTGCTACGGCCAGGATTGAAACAATTCAGCTTTATCACGTTCTGTATATTTTCCAAGTTATTTGTACAAGTAAGAAATTAGTCATCTATTGCACCTTTAAATCCCAGATGAAACACCAAGAAATATGTAAATATTTCTGATAAAATGATATTGTTCACATATCTATGTTTTTAGGCTTAAATGTTCTTGGTGTAGGGGGGGCACGGTGGCTTAGTGGTTAGCACGTTTGCCTCACACCTCCAGGGTTTGGGTTCGATTCCCGCCTCCGCCTTGTGTGTGTGGAGTTTGCATGTTCTCCCCGTGCCTCGGGGGTTTCCTCCGGGTACTCCGGTTTCCTCCCCTGGTCCAAAGACATGCATGGTAGGTTGATTGGCATCTCTGGAAAATTGTCCATAGTGTGTGAGTGAATGAGAGTGTGTGTGTGTGCCCTGTGATTAGTTGGCACTCCGTCCAGGGTGTATCCTGCCTTGATGCTCGATGACGCCTGAGATAGGCACAGGCTCCCCGTGACCCGAGGTAGTTCGGATAAGCGGTAGAAATCAATGAATGAATGAATGTTCTTGGTGTGTGTGTGTTTTTTTTAAGGGTGCTCTGTTTTGATGTGTAGCTACTTTATACAACATTTTTTAGATCAAAAACTATAGGAAGCAGATATTTTTTTTCCTTATAGGTGGGATATAGGTGGAATAAGCAGATATTTTTTTTCCTTATCCTTGTCCATGTCAACTGCAAACTTATATATAGGTTTCATCTATATCTTTTTGAGATGCTTGGTTAGAAAAAGTTCACAAAATCATAGATGAATCCATGTTAAAGTAGTTCTGAATGAGAGTAAGTGAGAGAAAAACTACAGCTTAATATGAAGAGAATTAGCAGAAATTTTCACAGCTAATGCATTATTCTTTTATATAAACCAACTGCAAGATACCAAGACAGACAGTGGGTGTGTGTGTGTGTGTGTGTGTGTGTGTGTGTTTGTGTTTTTGGGGGGGGGTAATACTGAATATAAACATGTGTGTGTATTTCTTGGTTTTATAGCCAACAACCATTGTGAGACATACACTTAATGAGGAGGCACAATGATATTTATAGGTAGGACTGATGTGTCTGTTATCTGTGGGGACTTGCTGAGAATGTAACCTCCCTCATTAGAAAATGTTACAGTTGTTACAGAAGACGGAGAGGATGCTGCTTCTTTTAACTGATGCAATAAGCACAGGGTGGCAGTCATTAAAGTCATAATTACATTGGCTTTGAGCAGTAAGCACAATCAGGAATTCTCCCACAGTGGATTATAAAGCAATGTGATCCTGCTCTGTGTGTGTTAACGTCTTCTTACCCCCACATACACCACTGCTATTATGGCTGGAGTGTCACACCGCCCAAAGCATCTGAAGCCAGAAGCAGAGCCTGAGGACTTAATGACGAGTCTATAGAGTCTCTTAAATAGTCTCATTTAATAGTGCTCTATAGTGCTCGAGAATTTTCACCAGTGAAGTACCTCTCTGAATATGGAGCTTGTAAACTGACATTTGTTTTTCCTGCTGTGTATTTAAGACACTTACATTTTAGCATTTAAATGTTTTTTCTTTGTTTTAAACTTGCTATTAAATAATTTATACTTTGAAAAATGATGGAACACAATATTATTGAATACTGTTTTGTGATGTAGAAAAAAACAGAACCTAAATTTCTAATTTTAAGAATTCAATATTCAAAGTAGATTTGTCAAACAAATAAAACTTACATTTTAGTTTAAAAGCTATTTTTGAACAGTTATGTTAAACACTGGATATTTGATATATACCCAGCCTGACTGTTTAGGTAACACACTAGCTGGTTAGGCTATGCTAATATGCCAATGAGCTCACTGGAAAATGTTCAGATACTTTTATCAGGTATATATACAGTATATCTATAACATATGTATAGTATAACTGTTTACGTACACAAGACTGTTGCACTTCAGCGCTGATAAATCATACCTAAGTACTATTTAGACAAAATATGCTTTTGTGAGGACGTGGTAGTCTAGTGGTTAAGGCGTTGGATTACTGATCGGATGGTCCACCAAGCTGTCACTACTGGGCCCCTGAGCAAGGCCCTTAACCCTCAGTTGTATAAATTTAAATACAAAATGTAAGTCACTCTGGATAAGGGTGTCTGCTCAATGCCATAAGTGTAGTGATCTGTATAACTGTAAAGCAATCATATAATTTGTAGCATACTGCTCTAGATCTCTTTAAATCACACAGATAAGAATATCAACTTGTTTTGCATATTGATTCCAAACCAAAAATTGCCACTGAAAACATGGCACCAATTAGATTAGGCTGAAAATCTCATTTGAATTCTGGCCTTCACACCTGAGGATACAATCCTCCGTTTTTACAGTAAATTTATCATTATTATTATTATTATTATTATTATTATTATTATTATTATTATTAGACAATCTGATATTTTTATATCCATAAAAGAGTGACGTGAAAGATTTGTCTGGGACTAAAATGACAGTGATCCTCTGGTAATTATTACATTTGCACATCTCGTGTAAATGTAATCCTGTCCGAATAGTCCTTTAATCCCTCAATCATTCACCCATAAAACATGAAGCATTCGTAGAATTATGCAAACAGACAGCTCAACTGCAAATATCTCATGTATTTGCTGAGAGAATTCATCTCAAATGCTGAACATTTAACCTGAATCGAGTAAACATTTAAATGCTTTGGGAAATAATTTTTACAAAAAAAAAACTATTTCAGAATATCAGCATTTCAGAATATCTATTTGCCCTATCAAAGTTTCATTTAAAAAATTTTTTTGCTTTTGTGTTGAACATTGAGTTGAGTATTCTGAACACTTGGTGGACTTAGTGCGATCACGCCATCATGTTGTAAAATTACACCAGCCAGTTTACACTGCAAGGCAACATGGGTAATTTCTCAGCAAATTACCCTGCTGGCTTTTACAGGCAGGAAAGCGTGGCAACTGTAATGTTCTTGGAAATATCGCTGTGCGCTTCTATAGCTGGCAGCTACACTAAAATGAACCCTGCTGTAATTGATGAATATATTAAAATGACCTGTACGCGGAACGCCATTAAGCCAAGCAAACCTGCTGCCACACACGAATGCACATATCTCAGGCTACAGTGCAGTTTGAAAACATTAATTGTGAAGCGAGACTTAGCTCGTCAGATTCAAAATTGTCTGCTGAAGCCCGGAAAAGTCTGATAAGCACGCGGGCCTTTTCTTTTAGTCAGAAAGGAGGAACTACACACTCATTCACTCACATATATACCTACCCACATGCTGAGGGACAAGAGGCCAGCAATTTTCATTCTCTGTGTGTCAGTGTGCAGGCTTATGCATTTAAATGTGCACGTGCAAACATTAGACATAGAAAAGAAGTAAGACAGCAGACATTTTCTTCTTCTTGTATCATAAAGCTATTAACTCGCTATCAGCATTGCTGCAGCAGCCGTGCTTGCCTCTGATATATAGACACACTTCCCTTGCAGCTACAGCTCTGTGCTTATCACAAACCTTATCTCTACAGACAGTTAGTTAAGAGCAGAATGTAGCCACAGATTATTTGGCTTTGTGAGATGTGGAGCTCAGGTGTGGATCTCCCCAAGGGTCAACACCACTGAGTTTCTAATAAAGTCTATAACCACCAGGCCAAACTGCAGGGATCAGAATCCCACCTAACTTTAAACAGAGACAAGGCCTTGACCTCTACAAAAAGTGTGCCACAGATAACCTTACCATCTTTTGTGACCTAAAGATAATAATGAATAATATTGGACAAAATAGTTTTATGTAATTAAATATTTAACACAGAAAATATTAAAAAGAAAAGTGTGCTGCATGTTCCCGCCAATGCTACGGCCATCTAAAGGGGTGCATTTAATCCCAATCCTACTAATCCTACAGTGTGCACTTGCCCATAACATTATATACCATTTTGCCTAATGCACACATACAGTAATAGAGTTTTGCTTAAATTCAATTCAAATTTATTTTGTATAGCACTTTTTTTTTTTTTACAATTGACATCGTCTTAAAGCAGCTTTACAAAACATAAACATAGAACAAAAGGTTATTATAAAGAATCATATAAAGATTAATATAATACAAAATTCAAGATTAAAATTAGATCTATATGAATGTGTATGTATTTATCCCCAATGAGCAAGTCTGAGGTGACTCAGGCAGCAGTGGCAAATTTAAACTCCCTTGAATTTTAAAGGAAGAAACCTTGAGAGGTTTTATTGTTGCACTCAATTTTTTTTCATTGTTGCACTGTTTGATTTTGTAGCAGCTTTTTTTTTTTTTGTTATTTGGTACTTGAACTGGCTAAATTACAAGCACAGGACTATTCTTCTTTTAAACTACTACTATTAGACTTTCCTATTATGGCTGTACTAATGTTTGATGCACGTAAATCAGGGCTTTAGCTTTGGCTGAATGTGTGTTGTGGTAATATCACATGACTCGTCCTAGAAGAAATCTGGATAAAGCCAAATCTGCTTTATCATGACAAAGCTCCTGTAAACAAAGCTATATTCCTAAAGACATGGTTCCTAATATTCCTATATCCCTAAGGACAAGGTTGATGTGGAAGAACCACAGAATGACTTACATTTATGATGAACCATATTCAAGTTTTCTAAAAGAAAACCATAGATCACAAACAAAAAAATCCATGTATATCTTTGCATGTGAATCAGCAACCTATTGTACAACAATAAACAAAGTCAAGATCTGTGTTGATGATCAGCTTCAGCAAATACAAGTAGGAAAATGAATTTCAGTGAATAGGTGCTTTTGTTCAAGGCTGCTGCAAATAAAAACAGCTCTAAAAGTGTGCTCTGTTTGCTATAAAGCTGTTTAAGGCCATAATCTAGTATTAAATTGAAATGTTTTCCAACCTTTCGAGCAGGTAATTAGGTGAACTCTAGTTATAAACAGCTTTTTATTCATTAAAGATTTCACTAGGTCAGATTTATTATACAAATCCTTAGTTCATATGAGTAAAATTGTAGTAAACTCTGGTATGTTTTAATGTTGATATCAAATTGTGCAATTACTTCAATTAAGATCTCAAAGTGCCTTTGAATAGGTTGTGCATAGGTTCACCTGTCCAAGATGCCACATCCAGATAAGGGCTTTATGGTACTTCTCTTATGCAAATGTGTCCCATCATATGTTAAAATCATATGTTGACTTTACACTCAATTACCTATATTTTAGTCAGAGGTCCCCTTGTGTGCAAATGTGATTCAATGCTATTTGCTTTTTTTTTTGCCTGTAAGAAAAAAAAACACATTAGCAAACCAAGAATGCAACAACAAATTCGACCCCAAACAGCAATGAACACATGATGTTCTGTGTTTCTGATTTGTTGGTGCATTTCCTGATTTGTATGATGTATGATTTTTTTGCACTTGCCAGTCACTGTGCTATTTACTACATCTGCAAAATTTATTGAGAATACTTACATTGAGTTACACAACTGCAAATCATTTTTTTTTTGGTTGAGTTACACTCAAATTCTCCTGCACCAGGTATGAGATTGTACAAATATGGTGAAAATGATGAATAAGGAAACTGGCAGTAGGATTTGTGTACACTCATTTCATGGTCAGATTGGACTGTGTGCAACTTTGATAAATAAGTGCCATTCTCTGTAAGAGCATGCAAATTGTGCTTGGGCTTCTAAGTTTATCCACCACACAATGATTCATAGTCTGCTATCTTTAAGCTAAATAAAACATTATTCATTATGCCTACAAATATGCCCAAAGGGTAAATGCAATTCAAAATAAGAGTAACATGCATTTCCTTTCTTTATCTGAGCAAGATGAATGCACAAACACTGTCTCATAAACACTACTGAATGCATTAACGCCACTGTCTGTGGGGTTCGTCTTTGACCTTGCGGCGAATGGGTTTCAAGAGTTCCATGAAAGCGTGCTGGAGGCAAAACACAAAACAGAGAGTGAGAGAGAGAGAAAGAGAGAGAGACAGCGTGAGAGAGAAAGAGAGAAAGAGAATAGAAAAGAGTGAATAGATTTTAAAGAGAAAGAAAAAGAAGAAGCTGTAATTTAATAGATGTTGTTGTCGGAAAGAAGACAAAGAGGTGGAGAAGGTAAAAGGAGATACATGAAGAGAAGTGAGACGGTATATGGAAAAGGAATAATGTCAGTGAGGTGCAAGGGGAGGGTTGCTGCAAAAGGCTGATTTATTTTGCGCATATCTGTAAAGAAGCTTCCATCTGGCAGAGCACAAAACCATCAACACTGTAATTAAAATGCAATTACCACCTCTCTGCTCCACCAGCCACACTGTAATCCCAGAGAAGTCATTCCATCTGTGTCTTCTCTCTCTCTCTCTCTCTCTCTCTCTCTCTCTCTCTCAATGCACACACCTTATCGTCTTCTCCTAAACATCTCCTCCCTTCCTCTAAATGAATCCAAGTTATAGACTCACAGATACACTTCAATCACAACCAAATTAAAGACCAACAGATTTTGTCACCCTCATAAGGGGCAAATTTGCCTTAACCATACAGTTATGGTTAGAGAAAATAATCAACAGGCACTGCTTACAACAATACCGTACATTGGACAGCTTTTGGGTTCTCACCTTTGGGTTCTGACCTTAAATGTGTTAAGGTTTTATGTAAGGAGTAACACACAGTGGCAAATACAGTGGCAAATCAACTATAATCACATATATATGTGATTTGGCAAGGATTACAATGGTTCATTTATTAATGACAACCTGTGACACATTTTAAAAGTTTATGGACTTATTGTTTAATTTATTTTTACTGAATATACAAGAGACAAGTTCGCTCCTGTTCAAACTTCTGTTATTCCCACAATAAACAGTCATTCCCTCTCTTAAAGACTCTTTCCATAAGTGTTAAATAAATATCTTCTGAAAAACACAACACATCAACAATTATAGGTTTTATTACGTTAAACATCTAGTTCTTTTCTTATTAATCTTAGATAATGTGGAGCATCTGCCTGTGTATGAGATGTTACTATAGAAACAGTAATGTATTAGAATTGATAATATTCTATCATTCATGCTACAGACAGAGATGGTTCCCGAGCTGTCCTGTAAAATAAAAATAATACATAACCTTCTGACCATAAATGAAAGACATTACAGAATAAAAACTCGCTTAAAAAGTATAGAAGAAGAGTATAGTAAAAAACGAATGTACCCTTTTCCTTTTTGTTATCATACTGTTGTGTCTGTAGTATTCTGCCATCTGACTATAATTCTCCATACACCAATGTCCAATCCTGTGTCTTTTACAAGGCTAGTTTGAAATGCACCCTTATATTGTGTCAAATGATATTATAAAAATAGCACTCGATGTTGATGTTGTAATTTAATTCACATAGTGAAAATAGATGCGTTAAGTCGGTTTCACATTATTTGTGTTGTTCTCGAAAGAATACTTGAAAGCAGTGCTTGCATATGTCTTCTATTTCTGCAATCTATTGTTAATCTATTGTAAGATACAAAGAACTAACCTCAAAAGATTTAAAGCTATCTATAAAAAGAGAGACCTTAAAAAAAAATCACATTTTGCCAATAAAGCATCTCTAAAAGTAGAGCACTTTTAGAAAAGCAAAAAAGAAGCAGACAGTACCAAATATGTCAGAATTACTAAGGGTCAAAGCTTAAAAAAAAACGTAAATGTGAATTTGCTAAGAAGACGTTCTACAGAATCAAATTTAAAGGTTTCACTTATGTTTGCATTGATTTAGTCCATGACAATGTAAAGTTCACCAGAACCATAAAAAAATCACTAAGGATTTCAATACAGATCAGCAACAGGTTTGTCGGACTTACGTCAGTGTTCAATGAGACCAAGCGGAAATATATAGTATTAAGCACAAGAAGTATGAAGTGTGAGCAGTTTTAGAGGAAGTCAAGTCAAGTCACTTTTATTGTCACATCACCACAGCACATGTGCCTTGGTGAGTGAAATTCCTGGGAGCAAGCTCCAGAAATGACAGAAACAATTTGCATACAAGTGAAATTAAGAAACAATTTACATACAGGTGAAAATGTGCAAATGTGAAAATGTGAAAAGTGAGTTGTAGGATTTATGTGCCAGAAAAAGAGGATGGGTTAGGGTTAGTAATTGGCCCTATTGTGTGTCCCCAGGGATAGGCTGTGGGGTCCAAGGGAGTTTCAGTTACTGTTATGATAGAGAGTGATAAGCGATAATCTCAACTATAAAAGCTGAATAAATCTCTAATTAAAACATATTTGTTCTACGGCTGTACCTTACAGGGACTAAAGTGACTGTAACTGATAACTTACACCCCTACATGCAGGCACCCATGTCTACACACACACACACACACACACACACACACACAAAACCTCCAAATGTGGAAAGTGAAACAAGAGATATGAAAGAAAGAGAAAGAGAGACCATGGTGTATGAGATAACAATAGAAGAAACCAGATTCAACTGCAAGTTAGAAGGTCTTTGAAGGTTAGGAGATAGAAGGTCATCCAAGAAACAAGAGAAGTTGTAAAGAACAGTAAGAAGTGACAAAAAGAAACAAAAATCCCACTGTTAGTGAATGTTCCTGTTAAAGCAGCCCTATATTTCCATGTTCACTGTGAACTAACCAGAAAAACTAGCATTTAAACACAAAGTGAGTTGCACAAATAGTTACAAAACGAATCTAAATGTTTTAAGCATAAAATATTTAACATTTCATGGACCACAAGTTTTATGTGATTTATGCAGCAAACAACATTAAAGAAAAAAAAACATGGCTCAACATAAACCAGAATAGGAACTTCATAGCATTCTAATAACAAGAGTTTCATTAAATTTGCTCTCGGCATTAGATACCAGCTGAGGTGTGTGTTGTGCTTTTGTGATGTAGCATCAGGCGAAATAGATATATTGTGAGGGCAGATTGCAATTTCCATTTGGCCGGCTGCACAGGCATGGAGAAGGGATGAGAATCGTAGACAGGCTAAAGCCACTGGGGTTAAGCACAATTGTTGTTGCAGAAAAAAGGACATTATTAGAAATGGTTTTGAGACCGTGGGCGGTCTGCTGGAATGGCCTGTCGGTTTTCGATGATTTCCTCCGGCTTGTTTCACAGCGCTCCATCACTGAAGGGTGGCCCTGCACCCACTCTAAATAAGATGGAGACGTTAAAACAGGATTGGTGACTGATGGAGAGTGACAACACAAAAGTGAACTATAAGTTAAAGTTAACTGAAAGACTGCAATTGAAAATAATGCGGTTTAGTCTAAGCATGCATGTGAGCATTTCATCATGCTTTTGTGCACATGTCAAATTTGCTTAAAGTTGAGACAGAGAATGATGATACTGTGCTAATTTAAGGAGAAGGTGATGCTGTACTCAGCGGTGTGAGTAAATGCAGTGTCTGCAAAATTCATTAGAAGTAAAAACCATCAGCTTACACTGACCTGGGAAACTACACTACTATTAGCTTCTCTAGTATGCTCTGTAAAGGAAGTATTACAGCATTGATTTGCAGTTAGATGTAAAATGGTACCAAGGTATGTCATGCAAAATAAAGTTATGAAAAAGAGCAGTGAGGGCTAAACAGTCAGAGAATAAATAAAGGTTGTAACAGGAGGGAGGTTGGAGCAAAAAAATAAAATAAAATCCAGCCACAGTATTTCTGTATTAAAAGTTAGGAAAAGTTTAAACTCCACATCACGACATGAAGCCTTACTTCAGCTCTGCAGCTAAGAATAATGAAGGACAGTTAACTTTTGCCAGACGGCTCCAGTAAACAGCTCCATCTTGATTTCTTTTTTAAATTCTGATTTCAAGTGGCTGGCAATTACATAACAAAAAGCTGAAGAAAGACCCTCTTGACTTTGGTTAATTTCAGGGAGACAATATTGTACTCCAGGCTTAGGCTGATTACTAGGTTGATTAGGAATGGAGAGAGAGAGAACACAGTGTTATCTCGCCAAATCTCATTCGCTCAGAGCGTAATGATGGAGACCAATGTTCCCAACACTCAAACACCTTATCAACCTCGCTAACAACCCGGAGTCAGACTTCGCTGCTGCTGCCAGTAAAGCAGTCGGCGCTTGGAAATAAAACCGACAGGAATCATAATATGTCACGCTAACAGCTTATCATTGTAATAAGCTCTGCAACACCAGGACATTAATGTTTACTCCAAAACAATATCAGGTACAAAATTCTGCAACACGAATGCAACACTGAACTCACACTAAAACACAGCCAAACCTAAATATTCTTATCCACTGTGTCACAATAGTCATGACAAAATTAATAATCTGCCAGTGGTTCTAACACTTTACCGGGAGAATAGCTCAGCTCTGATGAAGTAGCTGACAGTGTAAGTGGAGACAGTAAAGAGATGGAAATGGATCAAGCCCAGTGCCTGAAGTGAACATTCCATCTCAAGCAGCACCCCAGAAACCTCTGCCCGTACCATTTATCAGCAGGAGCTCCTCTTTCTCAGATTAAAAGGCCTTTCTAGTGTGTCTGCAGGCCAGAACCTTCATCTCCCCATCGCTCTCATCACCACATACCTTCAACCTCACCCAACTTCATTCAACACTGCTGCCATCTAAATCATTCTTATTAGCCCATAATTCTCTCAGCCAGCACTAGAACATAACAGAACCTGCATGCTTTGTTACTTTTCGATACTCTTTAATTTTAATGCTAGCAACTTCTACTTTGTTATAGTTTTGTAAGACATACAGAGCAGTTATATAATGAATCCATTGTCAAAAGAGAGCAAAATTAAAAAAAAAAAAAAACAGAAAGGTTTCTTTGAAGGACATTTTGTGAACAACACTGGAGAAGCTTAAGCAAAACCCATCATGGCAAGTATGGGGGTTGAAGCTCACAAAACAAGAGAATCAATCGATAAAAAGCCAATGGATTGTTCAACACTTACAGAAAAGGTTCAACATTACATTTAGTATCCAGATTTAATCCAAATTGAATGTAATTTAACATTAGACTGTTCGATTATTTACATTGTTGATGAAATTTTTTTTAAAAATACTTTTTAAATAAAACCCACCTTTAATTTGAGTCAAACAAGAAACAATTTAAGCTGAAATTATATACAGCTTTTGCTTATGCTTCAAGACCAGGAACATCTTAGAGAAGATCAGGGTATAGACTATAGATAATAATGTGGCAGAAAAGAAAAGCATAGTGTGGTATGTAATATATTATCCAAAAGATCAGTTTTTTTTTAAATATCAATTAAGTTTATTTGATGATGAAAAAACATATTCACTGAAAAATATCCGAACTGATAAGAATGTGAAAGAATGTGCAAATATTTAAAAAATAAATGAGCTCTTATCTCTTCAATGTTTTCCAGCATGTATTGATTCAATGCACAAGGCCAATGATTCTGTATCAGATTGATGGATAATTATGGCACTAGCAAAAGAAACTAAAACCTCTCCTTTAAATCACTACACACCATCCTGCACCATGGGAAACCAGTGAGAAAGGGCTTGTTATTTTTCTCTAAAATAAAAGAGTGAAAGCAGTCACTAAAGGTCCTGGTCTGGCCATGCCTCTGCCTGAACCATTGATCTGTTTACTAATAACAAATGGAAGCAGCACACTGCCTCTTAGCTCTCTGGCCAGTCAGCCTATTGAATAATCAATAGCGTTTTTGTTCATTTTGGGCTATAAAGAGATTCTAATTCTGATCTGAGGGATACTGAAGACAAGAGAAAGCTGAGCCCTTTAAGCAAAAATAGCAGCTTCTGGGAATATACTGCTAGAGCAATGGCCAGGAAAGAGGCTGTCAATGTTTACAGGCAGAGATGTAGGACACAAGTCAATGCCCTTCAAAATGTAACTAAGCTTTATTTATCTGCAACACATTTGAGATAATCCTAAAATCCTATATAGAAATACCTTTTGTAACATTGTAGCATGATTTGTATATTGAACTAAATTAGATCCTTAAGTTTAGTTACAGATGGGTAAAATTTTAAATGAAAAGCTGGTGGCTTTGATATGCTGTAGTGGCCTTTTGCTGGCAGGATTTGTCTCCTCAGAGAGAAGCGTCACTGCAAATCAATACAAAGTTATTGTGAGTCATCAACTTTGTCCTACGATGAAAGATTTCTTTCCTGGTGGGAGTGCGCTCTTCTAGGATGACAATGTCATCATCCAGAGGACACGATGGCTCACTGAATGGTTTGATGAGTATGGAAATTATGTAAATCATACACTAGTGCCTTCACAGTCACTGGATATCAACTCAATCGTACACCAATGAGAGATTATACAGAGAAGGGATAGACAGCACATACCACCACCATCCAAAAAACACCCACAGAGGTAATATCTTTTGGAAGAATGATGTCCATCCCTCTATAACAGTGACTATGAAGCTCTCAGAAGTTGTCCAGGTGCTTTTTAAGACAACATCTTCCTAAACCACAACATGTTGCATTTTTCCAATAATTTGTCACCTTTCTATAACTGAAAGGTCTTAACCAAATAAACAACCATTTAATCTAACTAATAAATGAACAAATCAAAAAAGGTATTTACAGAATTGATGAGAATTGCTAAGAATTATCACAATAGAAATGAGAATGACTGGTAATGAGAAATGAGGTCTAGAAAGGAGAAGAGAAAATGAGGTCTAGAAAGGAGGAGAGAAAAGCAGGCTGTTGAAGTGATAGAGACATTGATTTAATAGAGTCTGACTTTTTCCCCAACACCCACATCCATCTGCACAATGCCCTGGCCATCAATACACCCTACCATAAGAGCCCCAACCCCCCTCTTCCCTCCACTCACCCCTGTCTGCTTCATAACATCTGGACAAGTTTCATACAAGGCCAACCGGATGCCAACTTGCCTAATAGCTTATGGAGTCAATTAGAAAAAGGAAAATGTAGCGGCATAATTGTTAATGGCACCATCTGGATAATGGCACTTTTCAGGAAAAAGATTCCTTACCTGGTCACCAGGGATGTTCCATCCCAGCCGCATCCGAAAGCAATGGAGGAGAACCAACAGAGGAACTGTTTCCCATTGCTAATGACATTTTCCTTTTGCAGTTCTCACTGAGTGATAATGTAGGGTGTGTGCTTATGTGTTTTTCAGCAGCTAAAAAGTCCTTCTCAGTCTTTATTCCCATGCAATAGCAACTGGGGGCAGTCAGCAAATTAATTGCAGCTTTCTATCTAATGGCTTATAACAAATGTTCTCCAGAGCTGTGTCTTTTCAAATATTATTCTCTCTCCTTCTTTTTTTCCTCCTGAGCTGCAGTTCAAAATTGCCAAGGGAAAAACTCCTCTGTCATAACTATTAATTACTGCAGCACTTTTCCAAAGCAATCCAAGTTTATGCTGTGGATTTTTGACTCTGTTATGGTAAACCCTACACAGCTTACATTGAAGGAGTGTGAAGGAGTGTTTGTGTATGTGTCTCTTGCTATCAAGACTTGCCAGAAACCACATAGTGTGAAGGAGACAACAGGGATGCAAAAGGAGGAGACAGACAGGGACTCCTTAGAGAAGGTATGGATAATGCGTGTGTGTGTGTCTGTGTGTGCTTGTGTGTGTGTGTGTGTGCGTGCATGCGTGTGTAAGACAGACAGGGAATCTTGAGAGGAAAGATGGGAGCTCAGAGAAGGAAAATGTAGACAGATTGGAGAACACATTTACTTCTGTTGGCAGACCCACAAATTCATATTGGCATGAAGGAGACAACAATGCAAAGATTCAAATCCAAAATAAAGGATTTTGTGAGAATATAAGGCCAATAGTATGGTACATGGACACCTGACCATGACATATATGCTTTTTAAATGATATATTACAAAGGAAAGGCATTAACGTGACATAGGTTCACTGCTTAGATATTTGTTTATGAAATGTTGCTGTGGGGATTCGTGATCAGTTTAGCACTGAAGTAGGGTAAAGGCGCCTGATGAGCAGTCTGCATTTTAATCCATCCCAGAGATGTGATATAAAGTGAATTTCCATGCTATGTTTTGTGCAAAAAGCCTTTACAGATGAATTTTTTTGTAAAGCTATTTATGACCTTTTAACTAAAACAAAAGCAGCAGTCATCAGCCATTCACTGAAACCACAGTGTGTCTGATTTGTTATGGTTTGACAGGGAAGGGGTTAAAGAAATAAGCAGCCATGCTAACAGCCACCTAACAAATGGTGAGCACATTATATGGACCATGAAATGAACACTCAGGCTATGTGAATGCAGGAGGCCTTTCAGCACCACGGTCAGCAACAATGAGCCTGTAACACCTCACTGCCTGAGCAATGGTATTCACGAGACAGACAGAGGGAGCAGAGGGTGTGCTTGGATTTGAAAGAAGAAACATAAGAAGAGAAATATCACTACCATAACTAGGCAAACTTAATAATATATTGTTGAACAGAAGCGGGGGTTAGGCATATTGTTTTAAAATGGCAGCACTGGCTCACAAATTAATAAAACAAAATGAATAAAGTTGATGTCTTATATACCCAACTCTGTCTTTTCAAAGAGACTCTCATTTATTGTTGTTCATAAAACATTTTTTTAGGCATATGTGAGCATCGGAGTAGAATGGCAAGGCTTGGCTTTGCACAAACCGACACTCAAATGACGACATATATGTATGTGGCACCACAGAAAAATTACTAATCCAGTGAAGAGTTTGCTGCAACAGCAATCACAAACGCAACAGGGTTATTCATTTCTATACCTCATAATTAGCATTCTCAAAGCAAAAGGCCAGGCAGACCATATTTCACTTTAACAGGTTCACCATTTCCTACAAGAACAGATCTTTGCAATCCTGTGATTTTGAAATAAAATGGTATCTTTGAGATCAATTTGTGTAGCAGAGAAATGCTGAGAATTAATCATTTCTAAGAGGATAAGATCTAAGAGGATAAAATCTAGACCTAAGAAGAAAAGAAAATTTATATAGAACCTGAAAAGTCTGCATTATGGTTTACAAACCAGTATTAGAGTTCTGATCCAATACCAACATACTGTATGAAATGACATCTTCCAAGTAAAAATATCTTGAATATAGTCACGTTTATTTATTCCTAGAAATTTGTACTCAATTACTTTTATTATTTTGTTATTGTTAATTTACTACAAAGAAGCAAAATTGAAAACAAATATTGAAAGCAAGCTCCATACACAGACATTCACACAAAGGGACACTTAACTTAACAGTGAACTCACATGGGTGTGCAAAGAAACTCTACACAGACAGTAACCAGTGCTGTGGATAAAAGTTGGGACTCTGAGCTGTGAGGCAACAATGTTACCACTGTCCCTCCCTGCAGCAACTAGTGAGCAGATACGTGAGGTATGAAATTATTAAACTTTATTCAGGTGTCTTGGAGGGAGCGCAAAATGTCAAGTAAAAAATGTGGGGTATTTGAGAGCACTCGTAAATCAACAGCGACAGTGACATTAATAGATTAATTCCAGCTGTGGATGAGGAAAATCTCTGACAGTAAATAAGCCATTTAAATCACAGTGTGGGGCTGTGACCTCGGAGCACACCTGTATTTCTAAATTAGAAACGACATGTACTCTATGAGCCCTGCAGGCATGTCTGCTCAGTTTAATACTGTTTACCACACAAAACTTCTGGAATGGGAACACTGGACACATGCACAAGAAATAACAAGGTGACCTATGGTTACTTATTCATGAAATGCATTTAGCAATTTAAACATTTCCATCATCATCGAGATGGCTTTTGAATTACAAAGTTTTTGAACATGGCATTTAAAGAAAATATCATTTTTGTTCCAACTGATTGCATTGTGTGTGTGCAAGCTCTATCTGTTAACTCAGGAATCAGTCTGAGAGTGGCCCTAGCACTGGTAAAACTGTTAGGAATGGCAAATATAAATAGATACTGAGTCACTGAGTCATCCTTCCTAACACATGAGTCGTGTACTAGAGGCAGAGGACTATATCTTTCACAATGTATACAATATATAGCCTAAATTGCTTCAGAAATCCCTTCACATAGTAAGATGTTGCTGTTTTCTACTATACATTAGTGTTGTGAATTTTCTCTGAAGGAGAATGCCTCTTTCACAAGCATCTGTTCCTTCTCTCATTCTCAAAAAAATGCAGCTTGTCATTTTATTGTGAAACCAGAAAGCATAGACCCTCTGTTTTGCTAGGAGACTGTGCAAAGCACTGTGACTGTTTCAAAGTGTGAAGACTCAAGGATCCTTCTCAAAATAATTCAATAAACATCTCTTTAAAAAAGCTTGTACATTTTGGTAAACAACACCGCATATTAAATCCACATTTAACCAAAATTTTAAATTCAACCCATTTATTGGTCGATAATATATGTATTTATTGGTATACAGTACCATGTCTGCATGTCTCTGCTAATGACATAATATAGTTACTATAGAAACAATGAAAAAATCACCTTCTAGCCAATCGGATTCAAGAATTCACCTGCACTGTAGTTTCAGTCTGCTAAATTGAACAAGAAGTGTTTCCTGAGATTTGGTATTTACTGCATTATTATGCCCACTACACAAATGTTGAATTCCAGCAATAGTTCAATACATTGAAATTGTTACTGCACTTATTAGTCAGTGTACTACATAGCAACAGGCAACACTATCCAGCTGGGGCTTTTTTGGACTGAGCAAAAATGTTGGGCCATATTGTGTCTGAAATGTCAGTTATTCAATATTAATTTCTTGTTTAAAGAACTATTGTATAAAAGCAATATCAGAGTCACAATCGTGCTGTTGTAAAATATTAGCACGCCTGCGATTTGGCCGCGGAAGCCACAGACCGTGAAATTCTCTCTTTCTCATGTGATATTGATTAAATATAATCCAGGCTTTATATTAGTACATAGAGAGCAAAAAATGGATTAAAAAAAGAAAAGAAAAAAAAGGGGGGGTGGGTGTGGGGGTATGGTACACCAAAATCTTGGGAGGTGGGTGTGGGGGTATGGTACACCATGGTCACCTCGACTGTCAGTGAAACAGTAAAAGATAAAACAGTATCAGTGTCATGAGTGTCATGAGTATATAATTACAAAATACATTTCATCAAACTCCTGAATAGGTACAAGTTCTTTGTAGTCCTCAGTGTCACTGTGAGAATCCAGGGTATAAAACCATTCTTAATTACCCATTAGTCACAGGAAAGACATTCAGTCACCGCTCTGCCTGTGTTAATAGCACTCGCTCTGCTCAGTGATTAATTCAGCCTAACCTCTGTCCCATTAAACTCCGAAACTTTTCCCCAAACATCTCTCATGTTCTTTCCCACACGAAACATACCAGCCACTCCAACTAAGCAGAAGCATTTATTTAACACCAGTTTCAGCAGCTCTCCCTCAAGACTAACAGTCTGACAACACTGAAGGCCCATCATGTTTCAACATGGGTATAATAAAGCAGAGGTATTTCCACCAGGTGAATTTAATTAAAGATATTTATGTCAGACTCAGTGTATTGTACACACACACTCATTGGGAATATATAAGAGGATTTCATCAGGCATTGCTTTATGCACATTATATTTAACATCACAGATCACATACGGTGATCTGTAAAATAATAACTTAGGGCTTCGGGTTTAATTAAATCAGAGAACACACTTTATCTCTTTATGTTTATTTACCTCACGCTCAAAAGCGAACCAATATTTTCCGATTATTTATTTATTTATTTATTTATTTATTTATTTATTTATTTTGTAAGATTTTGCTTTTTCAAATGAAGCAATTCCAGGATGACACATGATTCAGGTCAAAGGACATAAACACCCACTCTATGCAGCATCTTCAATTCCAACATGAAAAATGATGGCGATCACAAGAGGTTATTAGTACTCATTTTAGGATCATGTTATTCTGCCATGTTCCTGCACATTGAGGTGAATGTTTACAGAAATCTGGGTTTTAATTTGCAGCGATGCTGTGTAATAAGCTCTTAATCAGGGTCCTTCAGGTGCTTTCTAACCAGGTTACATCTGGCAGATCATCAGCCTGCAGCTCCACATGCTCTCTGCTGTGTTTTGCTGATCAAATTCCCAACTAGTCTCCTGATGACAGCATCATTTGTTTTGCACAGAGTGCTGAAAAGCAGGTTTGTTTGCCACGGCGCAATGAAAAAGCATCTATTCTAAAGAAGTATTTCAACTGCGCTTAAATCTTCATTCACTGTCTTATTTAGTGCCAGTGTTTTCACTGACTGGTGGATCATCAATCTGTTTTAAATATAGATGTAGAAATGTATATAGATACAAGAGTTAGGCCTTATTATTTCACCTTAAGCTAACCGAACTGTATGAAACTCTGCAGCAGTGTTTGATTGCAGGTATTTATATTTCCTGTTCAGCTCAGAATTCTAATGAGAAGTTTTCGTTTCAGGTGACAAGTTTAAAAGGAGATGTGAGTTTATTTCCTCCCCAAAGAGAGAAAAGCTTCTACATCCATAAGACAAACACCAGCTGTTTACTGACAGCAAACAGTCTCTCTTTCCTG
Source organism: Tachysurus vachellii (assembly GCF_030014155.1). NCBI lineage: Eukaryota > Metazoa > Chordata > Actinopteri > Siluriformes > Bagridae > Tachysurus > Tachysurus vachellii. The sequence goes on from NC_083470.1 coordinate 10,335,245, forward strand.
CCCAGGGTACCTCAGACAGCGCCAGGAGAGCAGAAGATTCGCCTGACTTCATTGTACACTGTGAAGTAGAGGGAGATTCACCTGACTTTGTTGTACACTGTGACTGGGACAGACATTTACTGGGTAGCTTCCATTAGATGAACTGCTAAAATTTTACAACAACCACTATAGGCCAAAACAAGAGCGAGAGTGAGCGAGCGAGCGAGCGAGCGAGAGAGAGAGAGAGAGAGAGAGAGAGAGAGAGAAAGAACTATTTTCTAATTCATAGTGATTCTTCTTTCAAAAAGTCTATATTTCAGTTCTGTCATGAATGATTCAAGAGATGCTCTGGGTGTCATTTGGGTTTTCCACACCAGTAAACATGCCTCTCTTCCAAAAGCAAAAAATAGATATTTGCATTCATTATGCCAGCCATAAACAAATCGGTGAAATATGGGACAGATGAATTACCTGTTAAATTAATTTGTACAATTAATCAGAATAAAGATCCAACATAAAGATGGCATAGTGAATTATCGTTATCAAAACAATTGTATATAGGTTCAGCCATGGGCACTGAACTTGACAAATGCCTTCTTTTAAATGAAGTATTGTACTAAATACTAAATTAAGTGTTTGTACTAAATTGTTTATGTGTGGTTATGGAATGTTAAAAGTCAGGCAGGTACAGGACATAAGTTTATAAAAGATGCATGGTCTATGAATATAAAATGTCAGTGGCTGCTGAGGTGTTCTAACTCTAAGTTCTAGTTCTGTTGGGGTCAGAGGTTTCGCTCTACACATCATGAGTAAGTGCAGATTTTTTTAACATCCTTCTTCTCTGTCACTGTACCAGCAGCCTTGAGCACCACAACACACACTGTCAGGTCCTGGCTCTGATTTATGGATCTGCACTATTCTGAGTGCCACCGACCCCCAGGTGCTGCTGGAAGATAACATCCGCGATGGACCAACGCCCATCATGGAAGGCAGCATTTATTCTTTCCTTGCTCATTCTCACACCCTGAGGGTGAATGTGACCGGGTGTTGGGTGTGTGTTTGTAGTGCACCAGTACATCATATGCCAGCACATTAAGAAGCAAACTTCTGCGAGATCGCCAGCACTATATAACAAGCTGCCAAAATAAATTAAGCTGCAGCTATAAATTTACTTGAAGGGTGAAACTTCCAGCTGAAACGAACTTCAGGATTATTATGGCTTGTCTAGCTGATACCTACCGATCACATAAGCTGTCTGTAAATGGCTTCCTTGATTATACTCACTCACTTTCAATGTCCAGTGTCAGTGCTTTATTTTGTTTTTTTGGCTATATTTATTATTGGATGGTCCAGTTGGAGCCAGAGCTTATCCTGGTAACTCTGGGCACAAGGCAGGACAATTTACCCTGGATAAAACCCACTCACGCTCTATTTCACACATATAGGCAATTTAGCATAGCCAATTCAACAACCTGCACGTTTGGACAGAGGGAAGAAACTAGAGAACCTGGACATGCACACAAATCCTGCACAGTAACCTAAGCTGAACTGGGGACCATGTGAGGGAGCAATTCCTGGAAGCTCTAAAATATAAATGAGGAATTTAAAACATCAATAAAATGAACCTGAATTGTATCTAGCTAGTCATTATCAACATTCAAGTTTGGCTGTCTGATTATACTACACTACTCTTTTCAGATAACTGATAAACTATGTAAACATGTAAGGGAAATAAATTATAACAGTTATTCTCTTCACATTACTAACTGCTTATATAAGCAAGCAACACAAAACAAAGATGAGATGGAGCATCAATGTTATAAAGAAATAGATGAACTAATAATCAGATACATAAATACCTTAATTCATATGCAGAGGTGGCATGATTGTTAAATCAGCCGTAGTTAATTAGCGCGTTGGTTGATTTCTTTCTCATCATCGGCCACGTTGTCAACAGTAGCCGTTAAAAACAACCATATTGGCTTTACTTAACCATATTAGCCATGAACACAGATTGACAGCATTTTCCTGCGCTGCCCCCACATCAAATAATACACAGCAAATGGCATTCAATACAGCCTCATACCCATGAAATTGGGAGATACAAAAACAATTTTGAAGTAATAAGTGGGAGCCGCTGAATGGAATGGAAATGCAAATGCAGGCACGGTCTCGAGTACATGTCTCAGACCGAAACAGTAAGCACTTGGCTTTATCCATAATATCCACAATCAGTGCATTATGCGTGTCATGCAAAGGCACAACATGTTTGCATTTTGTAATTTGTGCCTTTTCATAACTTCAATAAGGAACAAGAAGAGGCATAGCTAATGTGGAGTGAGGGCACAAACACTCAGAAGGTGCAAGCATAACAGCCATGATTTAGATCATCTAAATAAACACATCTTTTATGACAAATGAACAATGTCTAACATTGTGGTGTGGGAGACATTTTCCAATAAGATTCTAGTCATATCCAATCACAAAACGACAAAATAAGAAGCATGGGTTATTTAACAGCAAAATAATAAAGATGTGTGCATTTTATTACAAAGGAAGCAGCCATTCAGTGCAGTCTGGTACTGTATTTTCAATGACAATGTGATGCGTTGTTTTGTCTAAAACATGTTTATAAAAACATGTAACTGTGCATGCAACTATGCTTCTTTTGGAATTTGAAACTAAAAGCACCTGTGGATTAACTCGTCTTTGCTTGGTTTAGTTCCATGCAGCTTTGAGAACTGCTTAAGAATTGGCTCAGAGTCTGTGGACAGCAAATTACAGTTCACTCGAACAGCTGTGCATCTCTCCACCAAGCCCCAGCCATGTCTGCCACCCCCCATTGTAAATAAACACAGGAAAAACATCAAGAGAACAATTTGGAGAGTAATTAGAGCAGATGAACAAACGGCAGCAAGCAAGGGAGGGGGCTGTGTAGCTGATTAAACCAAGCACCCATACAGAAACAACATCAGTATCAAAGCGTTGGCCTGTGTTGTTCAGCATCTCCGCACCACTTAATAAAACACCACACACACAGACTCCCAGCATAATAAATCTGATCCTGATGGAAACCGCAGTGCTACTGTATAGGTGTACAGACCATGAAGAATTGCTACACAGACAACAGGTTACAGCAGAGACAAACAATGATATATAACAGATACCTCCTTTCTTTGTCTCATAGGTATAAAAGGTATCCTTCTCATAGGTATCCTTTCTTTGTCTCTACAGTGTTAGTTCGCAAACAGACACACCAATGCTGTTCAGTAACACAGCAGCTTGTGTAAAGGAGATGCATCAAGAATTGTTTTAGAATCAAATCGTAACCCCCTGAATGGTAATCAGCTTGAATCATTAGATCAGTGAAGACCCTAATAAAAGGCCTTATAAGCCACATGAAGGTAGGCTGCAGCACTCAGTGTTTCATGCAGATATAATCTGAAGCTTTGATACTGGCAGGTGAGCGTGTAAATGCCACCACCCAGTGTGTGTTCACAGTGGGTGTATATAGCTCGCTGTATGGAGTCCAGATGCACATGTCATATGTATGAACATGAGTCACTTTAACCATTTGAATTGCCTTAAAAAAAAAGGAAAAAGAAAAAAAAAAGTTTGTGTAGACGCTAGAACAGAGTGGCAAGAACATCCTACATTAGCCACATTAGCCATTTTACAGCTGCCCTGTAAATGGTACTGTCGTTTCATATGCTTGCAATCTGCTCGGTCTCTACAGAGCACTCAGCTTGTGTGGCTACATTAGCATTGGCTGGGGAAAAACAAAAACTGGAAGTCAGCTACTTTTATTCAAAGAAAATAATGCAGAATTATTGATTTAATCAGGGATATACCAAATATTCTGCCGTGAGAAAAAGTAATTACTTTTGGAGTAATCCGAATGTTGCGTTAGTAAGTCATCAGTCTTCTTGACCAATGACATATACAACATATTGCTTTTCCATAAAAGTAGTGTCATATCAATTGAATTATCATGACGATGAAGATGACATTAATGCAGAAATCCAGATAATACTAATAGACTGACACTTCGTTGCATTTCGTTGCCTTGTACTTGTACATGTGTAATGACAATAAAGTTGAATCTAATCTAATCTATTCTAATCTAATCTAACTTTTGTTCAATTCTAAATCCTTAATTTATACTTATACTTTAACATGTATTACAGTTAATAAGGTACATAGTGGAAAATATGCCCAAGCCCTATTTGATTCTACAAAGGTGTTGTAGTTCTTAGTAAATGCAGCAATAGTTATTGTAAAAACAGAGACCTGGATGACAGTGCCTTCAACTGAATGACAGGTAAAGTCCCCAAACTCCCTCACCAGAGTCCGACCTTCAGACGTGGCACAGCTGTTCTTTTGCTTTCACTGGCTGTGGAAATCCCCTTGTAACAGGAGGCTCCAGGGAGACAGCAAAGAGAGACACTAAAAGCCAAGCACATACAGACACAAGCAAAGGGGAAAACACCAGCTGCCAGGAGGCACACAATACAAGTAAAGGAGGTAAAAGTAACAGGAGCAGCAATTAAGTATCTGTTTTATTCATTTTGTTTTATTCTTTTCTTCAGTTATTTGCTAATAAACCTAGTTGAATCCCCCTGTTTGTGTGTGTGTCTGTGTGTGTGTGTGCACGTGTTTGTGTGTGTGTGTCTGTGTGTGTGCGCGTGTGTGTGCGCGTGTTTGTGTGTGTGTGTGTGTGTGTGTGTGTGTGTGCGCACGTGTTTGTGTGTGTTTGTGTGTGTGTGTGTGTGTACCTAGAATCATAAGCCACCTCAAGGGCAAATACAGACCATCTTACTGAACACACTGATCTCTGCTATACACTAGAGAACTGCAAGCTCCGGCAGCCCCACCCTGATTGAGGCCGTGTCCATTCTGTCCGCCGACGGCCTTAAATGTCAGTACACACAGTGGTTTTGTGTGTGTTTGTGAGTGTGTGTGCACTCTCACACTGGCCATGCTGATAAAAGGCCATTATGCAGCTTTGGAGAGGCGGTCTCAGAGGTCGGGCTGTGCCAAAGAGCTGATATTACACAGCACAATCTCTAGCAGCCTTCCCAGAACATAGCGCAAAAAAAAGCAAACCAGACACGCCCATTCCTGGAACCATCTCTCTCACTTACACACATACTTGCTCACACACATACACACACATTAACAAACCCTAATACTCGCTCTTTTGCTCTCTCTCCAACCCACCTACAGTACACACACACAGACACACACACACAGATACAGGCTCTCGCAAACTCTAGCCGACACCAGGAGAAAAATCAATATGCATCTCATCCATTACAGCAATCACGGACGGGCCGGGGAATTTTCACCCATCTCCTCCCATTTTACAGCTACAAAACACCCATTCCTTATCCGACACACTCGCAGGAGCTAAAAGCAAGCTTTGACTTCTTATTCAGAAACAGAGAATGGCTAAAAGGAACTTTAAAGACTTTCATTAGAAATGTTATGGAAGCCTAAATCAATTTATACCTAACAGAAAACTTATTTGGGTGTGTGTGTGTGTGTGTGTGTGTGTGTGTGTGTGTGTGTGTGTGTGTGTGTGTGTGTGTGAGTGTGTGTGTGATCTGAGTCTGAGTGAGTGAACATAGACTTGTTGCTATGCTATCATCACAGATATTTTATATAGCACCAAGTACATACTATATACAAAATGCTTACAGAGGTAAGTTTATTGCTTTCCTTTGAAACTAGATTACTGTTCTAGAAGGTGTACACAAGCCCTAATATGGCCAACTTTCCATTTTTCCATTTTTCATTCACATGTACAGTAGGATTAACAGCTTCTCGATCAGCTGAGCCTGTCGAGCCCACAATTGAACACTTTATAGCCTAAAATAGGGATCGCCATTGATATTTAGAACACCCCCTTCTTTTTACACACACACGCAAACACACGCACAGCACAACTTTGCAAAACATTACAGTATTTTATACATTTATTTTTATACATTATAATATGAGGTACAGTCTGGGTGCAGTATTCTGAAACAAAAAACACTAGCAATGTAACTGAATTTGGAATGAACAGATAATATGATCTAAACAAATACAATATTGATTGAATAGGAACTGCACTCTAGGTTTTATTTTGTATGGGGTTTCGATATAAATCTGAGATTAAAGGTGTGCATCAAGACCGATACTATGCTATTTATTTATTTTTACATTACTGCTAGTGAGTGATTACATGTGAAGCTCATATGACAAAGAAAGTGTCACTTTCATCATTATGAACATGCACCATTGCCCAATGCATTTACCAGGATCATTTATTCATTCTTAGTAAATGCCTGGTCAGAGTGTTTAGATTAAGTTTGTTTATTTATTTTGGGAAATAGAAATAACTAAATTTGTTAGAAGATATTACAATCGTATGAATAGAACAGGCATTACAAACAGTTCGCACATCTCCAGTTAAATTATGATATCAAACGCTGATGTAGCTGTAGCTGAGGAACTTTTGGAGCCAGAATTCAAACAATGCCAACAGAGCTAACATTTCTACCTGTCAGTTTAGGCAGTGCCCACTTCAGGTTTAAAGCCGAATAGAACTACAGCTCTCTACATTTAGTTGGAGCACTCTATGTGCATAACAGACGCTGATCTTTTTGTGGCAGAGACCACATTCTCTTTTGTACTGTTGATCGGGAACAATCCGTTAGCTCATGTATATGAAAAAGCGTAGGTAACACTCTCTTCCATGAGCTGCAGTTGGAAAAGATCCAGTAGTTTTGTGTCTCATAGGAAGTACTAGCCCTCAACCTACCACATTACTGACTGTCATGCAATACAGGGAACTTGCATGACGTGTCTGCATGTGTGTCTATAATATCCATGGACAGGAAACGCTATAATTTCCAGGTAAGGAATAAATGAAAAGGTCTTAGGTCTTAAAGTGTCTTAGTAAGGTTTGGGGCCATTAAAAGCCACCAGAACAACTTCAATGCGCCTTGGGTTCTAAATACATCCAGAACTGTTGTCAATGGATTTTTCCAAAATATATTCCGTTAATTAGTGTTTTGATGATGGTTACGGAGAGCACTATCTAATACGCCAGTCCAAAATAAACAGGTGTTGTACTGGGTTGAGATCTTATGACTCTGAAGACTATGTATATGATTGTTTTCATGCATACACAGTGGCTGTGGACATCCCACCAAGATGGAAATGTTTCATCACAGGATAAAGGTGATAAGTCAAAATAACTTTGTATACATTTGCAGTGATACTTGTCTCTAAATGGACTTGTGAACCCAAACCATGCCGGCAAAATTCCTCTTTCAGCATTACAGACCCCACTGGCTTTTCCTTTAACTTGTCCTATCTGTATATGTTTTTAACAAAATAAAAAAATTACAACAGTGTCATTCATTTTAATGCAACCACCGGCATTATCCCTGAGGGAGAGGTCCTTATGTTCCTGCTCATAAAATGTAAATCCTTATTCTCCTCTCTGAGCTGTGTTATTTTTTTCTTATAGCACAGGGGCAGTAAAACACATGGATCGTTACAGTCTCAAATGCACCTCTAAACAGTGGCAGAGCAATTAACCAAAAAGTGCAGAGGTTCTGAAACCTGTTTTTTTTTTTCTTCCTTTTGAGAGGAGGAGGGGGAGGAAGGGGTGGTGAGGTGGTGGCATCCATCTATCATAAAAATGTTATGCTGCAGCCAATTTCCACAAAGCTGCTAAGCTGATTGAGGCAGACCAAATCTGTTTCACCAGCTTACATCCCTTCAAAATGGTCATCTCAGTTCCAATATCACGGGCTTTTACTGTTTCCTATTCCCCTGTTCTTGGTGCAGAGTTGGGAGTTGGCAAGCTTAGGAGGATAAAACACTCAGACTCCCCTGCACTGGTCCTGATATCTCTATAGCGCAGAGCTTTTCACGTACACTCATGTGCACACACACACACACACACATGTACAGACATCTATTAACTTCCACGTGTTGTTATTTATCATATGCTTTTATTTTCTTGTCACAATATCACAAAATTGATCACAAATAAACATGTGCCTTAAGGATCACTAATATGTTTCTATATACACATTTATAGACATCCTTAACCATACAATCACTACCAGATAACTCAGGTTACCTTTCAACATAGATTAAATTCACAGTAGTGTTCATTTTAAAACGGAAATTGGAATGATAAAAGAGAGATTACAAAGTGGAACGTACAGGAGGGAGGGGAATGTAGTGGGCATCAACAAAGCTGCTCCAAATCTAATAGTGTAAATGTTTCCTTTTTTCCCACCTGTAGTCTATGTAGTGTGTGTTTGTGTTTTCTTGCCCCTTGTTGTTCTTTCCTTTTTTTGCCATAGCAGCAAATATCCTGTTGGAGGAGGATGCAGAAGCCTATCTGGCCTTAAAATCGATCAGGCTCCTAGCGAAGACCTCCCATTCATCTCTTGCCCATAAAATTTGATTAGCGCTGACTACAGCACTGCAGAGAGATGTTCCGATATAAAGCTAGGCTACAGGAGACAGCTATAGCATCCCGAGTGTTCATCTACTCCCTCCTTCCGTCGTGTTCTCTCCTTCATGCTTTGCCTCTATCCTTCTTACGACAGGTTCTTTCTTCAAGAAACCTGTAATCAGGATTTACAGATGCTTTGAGTAGAGAGAGAAAGTGAGTGAGACACATCCAACAACTCTCCTGTTGATCCTATTCTATGTTTGTGTTTGACTCTTAGCATTAATCAGGAATGGCAGAGCTGATGAGGCTCCAATCAGAATTAATAAAAGAAAACACAGTCCAACCAAGCCCAGCCCTGCCCAGCTCTATCCCTGACGGTCAGCCTCTATCACCAGATATCACTGTGGCATGTGACCACTGCTCCCCACCAATCGCAGCTCTCTGGGCTGGGCAGTGGATGTCGCCTGTCCTCACGGTGACAAAGATGTGAAAAAAGAGGAGAAAATAGAGTGCGACAGTCCTCAAGCTCTACTTCAAGGTTAAGTTTACCAACCTGATTGCTAAGCTGGACTTTGAACCAGACAGACGCAAAAAAAAAGAGGGATTGGCACGTTCTATTGGTGACTGACACAGAAGAAAGACGCACAGTATATTCAACAGCAAAGCAAAAAAAAAGATACAATATTGACTAGATTCATAATAGTCACTAATTATATCTGTATCTATATTATATTTTATGTGAATGTATTCATATTCAGAAGATGTATACTTAAACCGCTTAGTCTCAGATTGTGAGTCATATTGATGTGATTTTTTATGTAATTTATAATTCATCGAGATGTTTATTCAAGCACAAGCTCAAGATGACTTCTGCTAGAATATCTTTTGAGAATTCATGTCAGCATTTGGGCAGATAATAAATTTCATTAGGCCACAGACTGTCTGCCTTTGGCACCAAGGGGAGAGAGCAGGTCACACTAGTGCAGAGGTTTGACAATCTTTTGTCATATCATCAATATGGTAATGACAAGCAGACATCATCCGTTGTGTCATTTAAGCTTACATGACTTTCAAAACTTTTTTAAAATGCCATCAAAAGTGGCACAACATATTTAAATATTCTTCAGGAATGAGTGGAAACAGTTTGAAATGTCAATAAAGTGGCTTAGCTGCCTAAGTGAAAGTGTTATGTATTTTTGTTACGTGTGAGCAAGATGAAGATAGCAGGACCCTGGGATTTACAGGGATTTAAAGTGACACATGAAATCAAATTTCAGATATGAAGACAGGCACAGCAAGAGCTATTTATAGTCAGCACATGTGAGGTCACTGTCAGGTGAAATGACCAGTTTGGTATTAGGACTCAGCTAAGAAATGAGCAAAAAGGAAAACATTGTTGTGTCTCTCAAAACTCTGACTTTCTGTACAGGTAGAGGGCAGGTAGATGCTTTTACATCCCAACAGTAAGGTTTTGTTTTCACCCAAGCATTGTAAACCACTGATTCATCAGTTAAAGTGCTTTTAAAAAGAAACATTTGCGGACATTATTCATGACATTTTTTATACAGGGTGTCCCGAATGTCCGGCATCACACTGTTAATGTAAATTTCTATAGTTTTACACATCATGATGTATATGAGTAAGAAAGAACAACTCTAAATAATTCTACTCATACAGTAGGAAATCTAAGAGAACATATTAAACAAGTTCTGTAAATGATAATAGCTTTTGTCTATCATTTATCTCCTATGATGCTGGACTTTAAGTAAAGTGGGTGAGAGCTTACCTGTGTCTCCCGGACATGTTCAACGGTAAAGTTAAACCACACTCTGAAGCGAGGATTGCATGTGTCGGGTCGGATGAAAAGGTCAAACTCAAACTCACTAATGTAGTCGACACGGCCCAAATTACCTGTAAACAGGGACAGAGAAAGGAAGAAAAAGACTGATTAGCATTTTAAAAACATGGAAACAACTGCACCTCAGAAAGATCCGGCTATGTATCCCACACTCGGTTAAAATCTAACCGAGAAAAAAAACTATCATTTATTACTATAAACTATCTAAAAAAAAAACTATCATTTATTTATCTCTCCATAATTAGAAATGTCATTTCTAATTTAAATGTAATCAGCAGCTTCACCTTGAAGATGCACTGTTTATATCAACTTTCAGGAGTAACACACAGGAATAAGGAATAACACACACAAATACAGAAGCTAGATGGGCTGGTTGAAGGCTGCAGAGAATCTTGGCGGCCACTCAGGTGACAACTGAGACAGCTTTGGTAGCAGATCGTGAAATAACAAGCCTTCAGCAAGACATGCGTCTCAGCATAGCAACCATAAACAAATAAACAAAAACAAAAAGGTATTTTCTCATTTGGGTGAGCACAATATTGACCACATACACATGTCAAATGGCAACAAAAATCACATTGATTTTTAATTAATATATAATTTTATATTAACACATTGATTGAATTGAAAAGACTAGCATAAGATGGCACAGAATGAATGAAAACTAAACCTTCTAAACGTGCTAAACACTGGGAGAGACCTGAAGCCAGTTCAGTTCCACTCCTTATTTGGTCTGCCCTTGTGTCCTACAAAGCATCAGCTTATCAAGCTGAAAAGATAGATGAGCAGAGGACAGTTGGTCAGGTGTTGGAGGCGGAAGAAGTGATGTCCACATCTTGGGAACTGAGTGTGGAACTCACCATGCGGCGCCAGGTAGCTCAGAGCTAATTACCGACAGATGGGGCAACCACCACATACTCAGAGCCGAGACAAGCAGAGCTCACCCCTTCTGTCAGCCAACAACCAAATAGCCACTAGACATCAAACTCCTCACACACACAAACATAACTGGCACATATAGTGCTCAAAATCTGAAAATCATATGAACTCATAAAACTACACTGACAATAACAATTGATCATTTGAGAATATCTGTGGTAAAACATTCTGAAAATCAGTAAATTATGGAAAAGTGATGTACATTTAGAATATGAGTTAAAGTGGTTTGTCATTACTATTTATTTAGAGCAACGTATATAACCACTGGTCAGATTATGTTCCTGCTGAAGTCAGAAATCTGGGAACATGAGCATGACTGTTATAGGCCTGGCTGACAGACATATATAGATTATCAGACAGCTATGACAAAGGTCAATGGATGACCTTTTAAACATAAGCAACTGAAATAGATATGCTCTGGCACAACTCGAATATGACACAAAATTGAATTAAGTCTTGAGCATAATATGCCGGGATCGATAAATTAAGAGCAGTACAGTTCGTGTGTGTGTGTGTGTGTGTGTGTGTGTGTGTGTGTGTGTGTGTGTGTGTGTGTGTGTGTTTAAATTGAGGTATGCAGAATCATGAAATAGATTGCAGAGCACAAAACCTCGAGGGCAAGTTTTCCATGAGTAAGATGTATTGCTATTCGACATTCCCTTTCATAAGCCAATGACAGACTGTATCTGTCAGGAGTGAGAACACGTCCCCACAGTCTGCATCCCAAGCCAGGTTGAGCAAAACACATTTCACACCAAAAGGAACATACACTTACATGTAATTTGTATACTATTCTTTGTCTAAAAAATTGCATAAAGTAAAGATAACAATCGAGCAGCGAGTGAAAAAGAGGATGAGAGAAGGAGAGAGAGAGAGAGAGAGAGAGAGAGAGAGAGAGAGGGAGACAGTAAGAGAAGATGAAGCCCCTGTAGAAGCAATGGGAGGAAACATGGCCAGCTGTGGATGCACAATTGAAAAACAGTGGAATGGTGACCACAGCTGTTCCACACAGATGTGCCCTGTAATTCATCACATGGCAATCTGACACATTAACCATCTAAACTGCTTCTGGCATCAAATAATGGCTACCGAAAGTCAATGACCTACAAACTCAGTACAAACTTATTTATGCGAAACTCTTGCAGAACATATGTGGCCTGTTTTCATAGTAAAAAAATCTATCAACAAATCCCATATTAAGCTACATTTTGAACTAATGGCTAGTCTGAACTCTACTTGAAACTATACTTGAGTTCTAAATGCCAAATTAGGCTTAATAAGAGAAAGTCTGCCTTGGATAACAAGCAAAGTTCAGCTCCAGTGTAAATAAATCTAACATTAGAGAGAGGTGTGATATCCCAAGGGATTACCCAGATTCAGGTAAGGCGTCCCTCACAGCAAGATCAAAAAGTAAAACCGTTCTGTTAACAGAGCTACAGTGTATCATATATTTGCTCTCAGCTTGATGAAACCCATTACAGCACAAGCATATCAGAGTGGTTTGACGTCTCAGGACCATGGAGAGCGTGTGCTACAGTGAGCTGCTGTCCATGGTCTATCAGGGATACTGCAAATACTTTCAGTCAAACGAGGAATACAGGCCTCAAGGCTTCACATCTATGTTCAGCTTGAGAGGAACAGATATGGATAAGCCATTGATTTCAGTTTTAATTTTATGGTGTCTGACTCCAAAGTCAGACTATGATGAGCTGTAATCAACACTGCATCACTCACTTTTTAACCAAAATAAATAGCTCGGGAGAGGTCCAGCCTTCATGCACTGAAGGAAACAGCATTTGGTGAGACAGCTCACTGACAGATAACTCCATGCATAATGAGAAGAGGAAGAATCAATAGCCGATTTTAACAGTGTGTGTATGTAGATGGGTGTGCATGAAGAGGAAAGGGAGAGAACGAAAGTGAAAGAGAAAGAAAGAGTAAAAGCAACCATAAGAGAGACAAACTCTCTTTGAACCTAAAATTCCAGTTCTATCTGCATATTTCCTCAGAGGGATCTTCACCGGTTACAGGCCATATTAATCATCAGTTCAGAGAGAACAGTGCAATGCTTAAGATTTTACAAACTGGGTTTTTAACAAATAAGCGTAAATGTGCAGCACAGTAGTGGGCTGCACAAGCTTCTGTGGGAATATACACTGTTTTTGTGTTTTGCTCACACTGTACAGAATTACTCTGCACAGAGACTATGGGCAAGAAATACTTTCTCATTTGCAAGAAGTTAGCTCAGCCCTCTATCAACAAGCTGGTATAAAAATTCAATATGGAGAAAAGAGTGGGAGGCTTGAGCATCTGCGATATTATGTGACTGTGTGTTTGTACTCTCATGTGGTTAACCCTATTATGTAAAGGAGGCTAGTAAACACAGTGTGAATTAGCTTTCCTCAGGTACACTAGCGGTACGGCATAGTGTTTGTTGTGGGAGGTTTGTAGAAAAGTATGCCAATGCTACTTTCACATCCAGCGAATGCTGCTCTTTACTTCCAGCTGTTCGATTCAGATGTTTATATCTCAGACAAAATAAAGTGTTACCGTCAGCCATAACAAGAGCTGATTGTAGTGCTTCTATGAAAATATGAGGGATGTTCATTAGCATTCATCATATGCTTTAACACAGTGCTGTTTCACAAAAAAAAGCCTTTGACTTGTGGCTATGTTGCTATGCAAGACCATTCCAACAAGAACATGCAGAGAGAATATGGCTAAGCTAATCCCATTACCAAACTACAAGCCAGGCCAGTCACACTGCTCATCCGGGACAAAGGAGAATTTATTCAGCTGCAGTCCACCAGTGCCTGAGGCCGAGAGTCAGGCCTGTATACTGATATCCAACACTGCAGAGGAACGAACAAACAAATACACAAATAACCAACAAATAAACAAATCAATGAACAAACAAACACACAAATCAATGAACAACAAACACACACACACATACACACACACACACAGCCATGGCAAGGATAGCTCAAGTGATTAAGGCTCTGGGCTGGTGATCAGACAGTTGGGGTTCAAGACCAAGCACCTCCAAGCTGCTACTGTTGGGTACCTGAGCAAGACCCTTATCATATCTGCCCTTGTGCTCTGACCCCAGCCTTCAAAGTTGAGATATGCAAAGAAACTAATTTAATTATGATATAATATGTGGCAATAATAATGTCTTTTCTTCTTTACACACACAATGCTACACAAACCTGATATTACAGAAATATAATTTTAATTATATTGAAAACACAAAAATGAAAGACATTTCACAAAACATACTATAAAATTATTTTCTTTAATAGGTTTCTACCAGAAATATTACCAGATCAGTTAATACATACACTTAATGTGTGGCAGCCTGGGAAAACCCTTTAAATGTGTCTACAGAGTTCTGATCTCAGTTTTCATTCCAATTCTACCTATGGTAAAAATAAGATTTCTACCAATTTGTAAAGAAATGTAAACACTAGTCTCTTCATTTGACTCATCACTGCTCACGCTAACATCAGTGGGGAAATCTTCTCTAGATTAATTATAGATTATATTATCTCTCTATTATAGACTTATTCTATTGAATAATTTTCTTGTCATTAATATCTTCTTATTAGGTCATTTAAACATTTTAAAACTTTGCTGTCATTAGTGTTTAAGCTTTCTTCAATATAATTCTGGAAGTAAGCGTAAATATTCTGCCATATTCCTTTGCAGTTTTCCCCATTCAGCCACCACAGAGCACTTATACAACTGATATTGCTATTGTTAACAGTACTTAATAAAAATGGCAAATAATATGTATACAGTATATAGATATACAAGAAGTACAAAGACATGAAAAAACATACAATGTTTTTTAATAGGGTTATCTCTGTTTGACATAATAAATACAATAGAATGTTCTCAAAATGGTTCACAACATTCACTTTCTATCGCCATGTTTTTAAGAGCTAAACAAGAGCATTTTAACCAAAAGTGCTATTTTTTGGGTTATCCAATACTAAATTTTCAATTCACTCACCTTGTGTAAACCCTTCTTTAAACAAAGTAAGTTAAGTATTTAAAGGGGGAAAAAGATCAAATGAGAAAGAAGGTACATCAGAATTTAATAAATTCAATATACATCATTTAAAAAGTGAAATCCATTGAACTGTGTTAAAGGTTTGTCATAGCTGAAATATTGTTAACAGTCCAATTTCCCATTTCTGACATCTTTATACAGACCATAAATGACTCCAACAGCAGAAGAAACCCAATAATTTTAAAGAAATGATTTAATCAAGATGACATAATGTTTCAGCCTTCAGGTCATTATAAATGATTGCATAGTGGTGAGTGAGGGTTCATTCTACTGACCGAAAATTCTACAGTCAAGTCAAACTGTGTGTGAGCCAGTCAGTGTGCATCAGGAACTACTCACCAACAAAGCATGTAGCCACACACATTTCTCAACCCTTCTATGAGCCTACACTCACTGTTAGAAAGTCCATTTGATATTAGAGAGGACATGGGAGCACAGCCACCTCCTAAATGTACTTTTGCAATGTGCTCACTTTCATTATTGGAAAACACATCAGCTGCTCCCAAGGGTGAGAATTCCTGGACACAGACGACTGATAAAGCTGGAATTGATTCAAACCCTAGGAAAACACTGTCTGCCTCTGAGCCTCATATCAAACTCTGGCCTTGTGAATTTTTTTCCTCTCCTACTGAAAGTCTAAAGGCAAAGAGTCACCATGACAACATCAATCTCTCCCTCCCTACTGACCAAGCCATATCTTTATCGTTAAATCTGGATGAGATTATAGGCATGACCTCTAACTTTGTGGAACTCAGTAACAGGTGTCAGGACTGGGAGTGCCTCGAGACAAGCATAAATTAAGCATTAAAATAATACTTCAGTGTAGCGTGGGATTAGATAGGCTGCACTATGCACAAATGCCAGCTCTGAGCTCAGAGGGCAACGGCTGCTAATTAATGACATCAATTACAGAATGTCACCAAATCACTAGACTGTCATTAAAATGGCACTAAATAGTGAAATAATCATGCGCATTAGCATTTTTATCAAAAATGAAATGGGAAAGTAAATGGAAGAGAACTAACAGTTTGGATTGAATGTTCTTGGGTTCTTGGGGGTCTTGCTATTCGGTTCTTGCCAAAAGAAACTATCAGGCAAAGCAGAGCAACATGATGCCTGAGGACCCCAGAATGCTCAGCAGCCTACACACTTGGCACCAATGATAAAGAGGCCAATGAATTTGAAAAGGATCAAATGTTACCTCTGCTCTTGCACCACAATTTTTGTTCCTTTCAGAAAAGAAATGCCCAAAGCAAGTATGTTCATTTCATAACAGTTGGTAGGTCACAGAGAGTCATTCACTGTGAAATTTACTAAATTGTATTATTGATCTCAGCCATGAAACACACTCTCTGTTCTGGAGTCCCACAAGACTGTGGGCAGACTGGAAAAGCCGCTCAAAGTGTGTCAACAACTGCTAGTGTTTCCCACACATAGCTGATACATAGGTGAGGTGCCTAGATATACCGACAACTTCCAACTATATTTGATCATATTAAAAAATTATATTTATTTATGAATCCATTAAAATAAAAAAATCCATTAAAAATAAATAAATAAGGTGCCTTATGTTCAGCTGGTTTTCTTTGAACGCTTGGACACCAATTGCCCAGTATGTTTAAGTGCTACACTGTAACTCGCAAAGAACCATATAAACTGTGCCACATTGGCAGTTTGTTTTTGGACATTCACCACACACATCCATCATATTCAACTCTTATATTCTGTGCACTTTATAAAGGACAGTCCACTGGTATGAAGCTGACCTGATGTGTGAAATATTTAAAATAGTTGCTGACTATTCAGCCTTGGTTCTTTGAGCATGTAATATTTCCTGAGCACCATTTAACCACCTCAGAATAACCCATATTAATGTAGTCATGCAGCACATTATCAACCAGCAACATGTGACCCAAATATAAATAAAAATAACAATGATATTTGGTGAGACTCTTTAACTTTAGTCTTGGTCCATTCCTGAGGAGAGGTTTGGGTATGTGTGGATTGCCCTTCTCTTTTGAGAAGCTCAGAAGAATCCAAAAAATGTATAAAGTTAAAGTATGTTTCTATAAGTGTTTTTCAAATGCTGCATGAGAGGTTTGATACTTATATATTATATGGCCAAAGGTATATGGACACCTGAATATCATACCCATGTGCTTGTTGAACATCCCAAAAAGTTAAATCCCCCATTGCTGTTGATAACCTCCACTCTTTTGGGAACCACTAGATTGTGAACTGCGGCTGTCAGGATTTGTGTTCATTCAACCACGAGAGCATTACTGAGGTCAGGCACTGAGGTCAGGTGAGGTGGCCTGGACCACATAAGCCATCCAGTTTATCCCAAAGGTGTTCAATAGGGTTGAGGTCAGAGCTCTGTACACGTTACCTAGGTTTTTCCACTACAACCTTGGCAGACTATGTCTTTATTGAGCTTGGTGGTGCACAGAGGCATTGTCATGCTGGACCAGCTTTGGGCCTCTTAGTTCCAGTGAAGGAAAAACTCTAATACTGTTCTTCTAGATATCTAGATAAATACCATGCTCATGGTTTTTGCATGCACCTGTCCATTTTCTCTCATCTGTATAGTAGATTATTTATACTTATTTATGTATGTCTATAAATTAAATGGAATAAAATACGGCATGTTTAATGAATTTGATGAAGCTAAAAACCTGAGTTAACAAAGATATGCATATCAACAAATAAATGTCTAAAACGAGCTATTCTTGTTATTCAATGCCTAAAAAACGATTGAAGTAAAAATATTTCAGACCTTTCTGTAACCTTGAACCTGATTCTTAGTGACAATGATAATTTCATATCAATCCTATACCCATGCACCCATTCTTGAAATATGGTTCTATATCAAACGGACACAAGAACAGACACACAGCCTAGTGGCAAGGGCATCAAAATAGAATAAAAAAAATAATGGTGTGCGCCCCAGTAAAGGTGAGTTGAAGTGGGTGGCAGGTAACACAATTTCACTATAAAATAGTGCTTGCTATTTCTATTATCTGTTTACTACTTCCTTTCCTCCTTGCCCCATCTCTTTCAGCAAAAAGAATGATTGCTCCTACAAATGTTGTGGAGATAAAAGAGAAGCAGTTGGAGAGTCCTTGGTGCGCTAGTGGTGAGGAGAAGGTCAACAGTGGTGCTGAGAGCAGCTGTTGTCAGGCCCAGTTCCATGCAACAAGGGAGCATGCACTCATGCTTATTTACAGCCCAGCTACCTGTGGGGCCACACATGCTGCCCCAAGCTGATTGGCCTGTAATGAGTTTGCAAACACAGGGATAGAGATGGAGGAAAGAACACATGCTGAAATCAACTACTACAGGTCATGGACGCAGGAAGGTGGGAAGCCTCCACGGTGGGGTGGAATGAGATGTCAAAGGGAGTGTGAACTGTTCTTGCTGTTCACTTTTAGCTCCATGGGAAACGAGTATGTGCACACACATACTGACAAGTTTCCGGTGTGGCGTCTGGCATGCTTTATCACAAGGACATTGTTGTTTAGGATATAAAACCATATTGAAGCCTGCAGCAGTTTTTTTTTCTCAGCTTAGTCATATACCTAGCAGCAGCCCCACCTGGGCAGAATGAGAATATCGGCTGTAATCACACCACAGTTAAGCTTTACTATAGCAATATGCCTTCATATATCGTCCGTGCTGCTGGGTTGTGATACAGTTATAAAATTACAGTTGTGTCTTTTGGCTCATAGTAGTCATGGCTTGTCTGTGATATGATGTGTGATCCAGTAATACCTCAGCTAAAGCAGAGAAGTTTAGCAAGTGAAGAGCAAGATGCCTGCAGTATCCTAACAAGACCTCCTCTTTCTGTAAGGAGCAACAGGGACAGAAATTTCTCATTGTGCAACAGCTTTTCAATCTGGGGAATTACACAAAGTGCTCCCACTGTCAATGCACTGCCAGTTTTATGTGATGGGGTGGGGAGGGATGGAAGAGGGAAGGAAAAAGCCTCCACTGAAAGCTATTCAAAAGCCTTGGCAAAGCATCAGTGCTCTGTCTCCCTCTCCTTCTGGAAGCGATCTGGCTCACTCCACCTAACATGGTGCAATTACTTAAGTGAAATTAACTGATAGAGCAATAAATATATATTACAAAGTTAGAAAGTACAAAAGGAAAGAGGATTGAAAAAAAACAACAACAACAACAAATAACACAAAAAGCAGTTAAAATTGCAAGAACAAATCCAAAAAGGCTATTAATCCTTAGGTAATACACTTAGATTGAGGGACTTGGATTTGTAATTTGACATACAGTATTAACACTAAATTCTCTCTGCTCTAGAGAAAAATAAAAGCTGTGAGAGCGGCTCTCACTAAAGCTTTTCTGGCTCTGCAGGAACTAACAAAAAAAAAGCAGAGCACAATCTGAATCTTCTTCAAAAGACAGATACAACGTTTCACCTTCATTATAAATACCCACTTAAAATGGCCTTGGATAAGAACCAGTAGGCTGATGCCTTCTTAAACTCTTGAGGAAACAAATATATTCATGCATATACAACAGAAAGGAAGAACATGAAACCCTGATACCACAAAAGATGTGTGTAAGAATTACATTACATCTTGGAGATCAGTTCTGTACAAAATAAGATAGTATTCTGTGTTTATATACAGAGGATCATCTTACTGAGCGCATCTCACTTTTATGCAACTCTAGTTTTAGATCTCTAAAAACCAAGCTTTTATATCAGCGGGGAGCGTGATTTAAAATATGGAGTAATAGCAAGCTATATTGAGAGCCAAATGAGATCCCCTCTGTACAACATTCTTTATTTGCAAGCTACTATTTGTTCTGCATACAGACAGAAACAACATAAACCCTTTCCATTTCTTAGGCTGCACAAACTGACAGATATGTAGGGCACATTTCAATTTTGTTTACTCCTGAGCAACTGCCTGTAACCAAACCAAATGCATTTCTATCAAAATTCCTCCTCCATTTCTGCACGTTGGTTTACAAAGATAGTCCAAGCATATAGTAAATGTAAGATAGCAAACATCAGTGCGTCTCATCTCAAGTATAACGCTTTAAATAAATCAGCAATATAAACAGAGAGGAGGTGGAAAAACAAGGGTGTGAGAGAGACAGAGAAAGAGACAACGAGAAAGCAAACACAAAGTACAAAAGCATTACAAATCCCCACCATTTTCCCAAGCTGGGTGTCCCTAGCTGAGATGAAGAATGACGTGTCTGCTTGGTAAGAGTGTTTACGGCATCAGGAGAGCTGCTCGGGGAAATGGATTACTCAATCACCAGAGCTCAACGTGTTCACAGAGCAATGTACCACAATACAGCTATGTGCATTCGTTTACTTGGCGTGTGTCTCCTCTTTAGACTTGAGGATTCACAAAACAGGATGCTTGAAAAAATAGTACCCAATATCATTTAGGGTATAAAATAATTATACTCGTTTTAAGGTTTAAGATGAGAGAAATAAAAAAAAAAAGAAAGACATACATTGAGTTTAGGAAATTTTAAGATCGGTCCATACTGACATTTACTGACGGATCACTAAAACTGGCATTACAGTTCTGAAGCAGATTGCAGGACACCAGAATTATCATCTTTTAAGCTAAGCCTTGTGTTTACTTTTGGCTAAATTAGGTCAGATATAGACTCTTCCTGATAGTCAGCAGAGCTTCAAAACCTATATGAGTTGTTTTTTTTAACTAGGCTAAATGGCCAGCTTTACATTGATAAGATTACATTTTCTGTAAAGAAAACGATGAGCTTTAAGTAAATATTTTGCTAATAACTGTCAAGTAGAAGGTGTGAAATCCATGTGTGCTATCTCCCTACAGTCCATTATAAAGTGCTGGTGAGAGTAGGTGTAGTGTGCTAATTGAAATATGTGTCACATTCACAGGCAGAGCCTTCAGGTACAAATTAGTTTCTAAACTAAGTAGCGTAAGGTGGGAATGTGCTACATGATTTAAAATGTGGTTGGCTAAGCAAGCACATATTAAAAGTATAGAATAAAATAAAAGTATAGAATTATTTATATTCCCCACAATTCAAGCTGTTACTTCTTGTAATATTAAGACACACATAGTATCATGCATCTTGAACAAAATGGCATGTGGTAGCCTATTGGATAAGGTGTTGGGCTACCAATCGGAAGGTTGTGAGATCGATCCCAGGTCCACCAAGCTGCCACTGTTGGGCCCCTGAGCAAGGCCCTTAACCCTCAATTGCTCAGCTGTATTAAAAAAATGAGATAATGTAAGTCGCTCTGGATAAGGGCATCTGCCATATAATGTAAATGAACAAAATGTATTCTTAGGCAATGTGCATTAACTTTACTAGTACAGTCTACTTAAAAAGATATTGTAAATATATCATGCAACACAGAATTCAACCAATATTAAGTAGGAGAGTGACAACAGGAAATACAAATGCATTTTCTCCCCAAGAATCCATACAGGACTTCAATGACATTTCTATGCGAGTAAATATTTATGTAATTAGCAACTAGGCAAATCTGTAAAAGATCAGAACCACCGCTACTCTTTATCAAAGGCAGCAGCGCGTGATGACAAGAATGTCAGGCCATATTATCACCTGTTTAATTTGCTTGTGTACTTTTGAGATAGCCAGCTCACCTGCCTTGCTCTGCAGCACACACAAATAGACACACAATATACATTCAATTGCTGTGCTTTTGTAAAGATACTAAAACTGCAGTAATTAAGCCATGGCTAGTCACACAACAGTGTACAATCTGACTCATCCAAATCATGATATTGGCTCACGTCTCTTAGTAAAGTCACATTTCAGTATTACATTTTGAGGGCTATAACACTAAACTAAAACACATCCTTGACATTTAAGGTTTGCAAAATATTTTCCACAGACATGTATCTGTACATTTATCATTTAACACACACGCTTACATTTAAAGTCTTCACAGCCGAAAGCTTTTCGTCGTGTAGCTTTTTTTGTGGCGTTGATAAATGTGAGGAAACAGCCCACACTGGCAAATTGTGCATACACTGTACATATATATGTATGCGTAAATACAAACTACATTGATTCCTCCATGGGAATTTATGTTCACTGTTAAAATAAAACTAACAATAGAACATCTAGCTATGTGAGTATGACATATATCGTCAATAAATCAATTTTAAATATAATACCTATTTCTGTCATCAAGTGACAAGAAAAATTTACTATACTTATTACTCAAACGCCCACAGCCAGGGTTGTTTCTCATATTATACAGTGAAAGAAAATAAACACTCTGACACTTTGTTTTTGTTATTTAATACACTTCTAGTGCAAATATCCACTTCGGGTTTACACACGTGTTTCAGTGTTGCTCTTTGAACAAGAAAAGTATGTTTTCATTGGAATAAACAAAGTATAAACAAACAAACAATACAGGAAAACATTTTTTTTGGACACTACAAATCATTCGTACTTTGTTGCAAAGCTGATGTTGGCAGTTTATCTTCGAAAACCTCTGCCCACTGTTCCTGGCAAATCATCTTCAATCCCTCATGGTTGCAAAAGTCTGATGGACTCAGAATTTTTAAATCCATAAATTTCCTTCATGGATTTTCAATTGGATTCAAGTTAAAAGACTGGCTAGGCCAGGCAAGGCCTTTTTGAGATACATTGGCTATTTGTGGCTGTTGTAGTGTACATGATGCTCCTACTGTGTGCTTCAATTTGGGGCTGGTGTTCTTGAGATTATACACGCTACCTGTCTTTCTCCAAACATGATGAATTATTTGCTGAATCGTTCTATTTTTGTTATGTTTCAGCAAAGTATATTATTCCAAAATAATTCTAATTGGATTAAATACTTTATAGACACACTTCTGTGTTTTGCATGGGTTGCAGGAACAGAGACTGTGTAACTGTTGCTCCTGAGCACAGGGCAACGATTGCACATCAATTCAGACACTGTGACAATTTAGAGATAGAGAGTATGCAACGCATGTGTTTGGACTTGGGGAGGAAACTAGGGTACCCACATAAAGCCCCAGAAGCACAGTGAGTCAAAAAGTTGGAGTCAAACTTCCAACCCCCAAATTTGCTAACCATTAATCCACCATGCCTTTCAATGAAGCATTCTTAGTTTTCAAAATGCTTAGCTTTCATAAAGTTTATAGCTTCTACATGAAGCAGTTTCTGTTGTAGAGTTTTTTAGACATCTAAGATTTTAAGATTTTAATACTAAATGTTTTAAAAGTGTGGACATAGATGTGACAGTTATGTATAAACAGAAATATTTACCTCTTTCACCTAACTTCGGTTGCTCTATTATCATTACAATATTGAACACTTGAACAAGGTTTCAAGTATTCCATCTGGAAAGATTCAGGATGGCTGCACCAATATTCAGGCAGAAGATGCATCAGGGTGCTCCTCAAGAGTCATGTTTTGCATTAATGACAGTGTCTGTTTCCTTGTAATACTTGCAAAGCAGTAAAAAAAGTTTCCCCCTCTCAAACATCAATATCTTTTCCACACAGCATTGCTCATGTCTTTATGACATGTTTTAGTTGAAGATGAAAACATTTATAGTGGTACTTCATCTCTTCTGAGCTCGAATGATGCCTGCTGCCACTTGTGCTAAGCAGACAGCTTGATTGTTAAAATGATTCCACTTCTTTAATCAATGGGGAGCTGACTGTCTTGATTCTTGGGAGCTCTAAAGAGTATAAAACTGTCTCTGAAAGCATGGCTATTCTATTCCCTTCTGAATCGCTCTCAGATACCACTGGCTACTGCTGCTGAGGTTTAAGAGAAGATAAGAGCTGGAGAAATACACAAAAACATCTGTTGGTTAGAAAAAGAAAGTGGCAAAGAGCTCATGTTGATTATCAACCACTGGCCTGAAGTAAACCTTACATTCATCAAACTTTTCAAGTATGTTACAGAACATACTAGCATCACAATAAATGGCTGATAAAATTGTTTTAAAATGTCTATCTCTATTTACAAGCAGTGTTTTGTAACGCAGTTACTTTTGACAGTAACCAATACTCTAATGCATTACTTTTTAAATAAATTAACTCCGTTACCATATGGTGCGGTTGTCTGTTACTTTTTTAAATTAATTCATTTAGGCTGAAGAGTAGCCTACAGCCTAACATGTTTACTGCAGCGACGCATTGTAGGATTGGTGGATGCCAACCACTGTAAACACGAAGAAGACGCACTGTGGGCGTGTTTCCGTTTATTCAAGTATGTGCAGCAGTAATGGCGAGTCAAGGCGAGAGCAAGACGAGTTTCTCTAAGTGGAAATATGCTCATTATTTCTTTAAAAAAGTAACTAATAAGTTACTTTTAACAGTAATGGTTTTTGAATGAAGTAACTGGTAACTGTAACTAGTTACTATTTCTTAGTAACTAGCACAACACTGTTTACAAGAGTACTAGAATACTACGATAGACACGTGCACACTGAATTTTACTCGTTGACCCACTGATGAAACATAAATGTGTGGTGCAGTTTTCAGTGTTTACTCTTGTGAGTAACACCTCCACCTACAATGTAATCAAGTCTCCAGATACAACTGTGGAAACAAAACAAACAGTTCACTTGAAGAAAAAAGACAGCGATTACAGTAGTTCTACATGAAAAGGATATTATAAATTCTTATATCAGCAAGCTTTAATATCCTATCTACTGTCACTAAGATACTCATTTCTCTAATTTAATATTTATATTCAACTAAAAACAAAGCATGCCTGTTTAAGAAATATTACAATAGTACAGTTAAGTGGGTTATAATGTAATGCTGTATCTGCCTCTATTTTTGGGGTGGAATACAGACGACTGAAGCGGATTGCATCAGCACTGCTTCTGTTGGTTCTGTGAACCATATAGCGCTATGTGAATGTCCAATTATCTCAGCCGGTCCAATTATCGCAGTCAGTGCAATTATCTCAAAGATAAACAATTAGTTACTTTTGGTGGAACAGGAACTAATCCTTAGATTATTTCTTAATTATTAGAAAAATAGCCAACAGATTATTGTTGCAACCCTACAATTAAGTACAATTGTTAAGTTATAATAACAAAACTAAACAAATATTACCCAGGTTTATACAAGAGAAAAAGTAAATATTATAAATAATACAATATAAATAATCAAAAGACTACATTTCACTATGAAAACACTAATTAGATCCCCTAAAGCTCATTTGCATTCAAGGTCCTGTAGAAATTCCCACACTGTTTCTAATTCTATCATATTCACCAAGAGCCTTAATGATGCCTTCAGGAAATATTCATTATGTTTTTCTACTATCAACCTGAGCATAATGGGGGTCATTTTCTTAAGTTCTATAAAAACTGAGCAAGAGAAAGTGAGAAAGTGCGAAAGACGACGGGAGTGAAAGAGTTCTTTTCTTCAAGTGACACAAAACCTGGAGGCTCAACTGTCTCAGAAAAGATATACTACCGCCCTAATCTGCATACAGCTGACGAGAATGTGAGTTATATCTCATCTAAATGTAAATTAGGTGTTTTATACCTTCAGTAAACACTTTATATTACCATGCACTGTTTTAATAAACCAATTAGAATTTATTACCTGGATTCTGAGGATATGAGCTATTTCTCTGAATTCACTTTTTACATGCAAAACCTTAAGAGCTATCCTTGGACAAAAAAAAAAAAAAGAAAAACAGGAAAAACAGCTGTACT
This sequence comes from Tachysurus vachellii, assembly GCF_030014155.1. NCBI lineage: Eukaryota > Metazoa > Chordata > Actinopteri > Siluriformes > Bagridae > Tachysurus > Tachysurus vachellii. Next base: position 10,361,268 of record NC_083470.1, read on the forward strand.
GGCAGCAGGACGCAAGATGAATGATAGCTTCAAGTCAAATAAATACATCTGTTTAAATCCCTGTGCCTCACTCAGCAATAAATTAAACTTGTAGTGAGAAAGTGAGTGTAACTCAGGTCACACCCTTAAAATATAACACAAGCAATGATCTTTAAGATGTGAGATATTTAAATTTTCCATATTGCAGGTAGAAAAGTGTTAGGACTAGATATTTTTATATATATTACTAGATAGATGGATGCATCTCAATACCTCTAATTTCTTTTCTTTGACTTATTCAATACTCTGAGAACTATTTCAGGCATTAGTGTGGCCTTATTATGTTGGCTTTGTAGAAGCCAACATTCTGTTTTCCTATTTCAGTTTAGACAAAAATTTATAAAATTTAATGCGGCCTAGGGCTTACTCTGAACAAACTTTTAAATTGGTGTACCGACTGGCCTTCCGGTTGTGCCGCAGCCCCGCCCCCAAAATATGCAAAATCAAAAAACTTTTTACAACATGGACATGTGACATATCAAAACACTCATAACAATGAGGGGAACTTCCTCAGGAGTATTTGGATGACGTCACATGCTTGTCTCCACTTGCCTCCAAATGTTTTTGCACCCTATCTTTCTGTCCACTTGCCTCCAAAAGTAACACTGACTCTTATGTCCACTCGCCTCCAAAAAGCACCGGCCTTTGCGAATACTTGCCTCGTCAAAGCCAACATCAAAGTTTGACGTGACGAACTTTACAAATCTAGTTTTACTTGTTTTTCTCCTAAATCTTTGTAATAAAAAAATAAAGATAGAAGTAAAGAAAACAAATCATGCTACCACAAAAAGTTGACTTCAGGCAACAAGTTAAAGTAAACTCAGAAGTTTCAAACCTGCCTCCAAAAGTTTCAAAAGTTTGCCTTCGAGCATTCTCTGTGTAACTAATGAGTAATTAACTATCATATCTAGGACTTTCCTATTTCCATACCATTGCTCCATATGCTTTCCGTGACACTGGAGCTCCGAACTCAATAACGTTTAACACTAATAGCAGCATTTTCTACTACACAAATGTCACTTCTCTTTTGTCAGCGTAGAAGCGGTTAACGTTGTTTAGCTGCCGTGTTGCTCTGCTGAAACAGCAACAGGACATTAATTTGACATTAGCACAGTAATATCAATTCCTCTCTCGTTTCCAACTTTGGTAATGCATTTACTGGAAAGAGATTAATATCAATTCCATAAATCATTCAGGAGAATTTCCCTAGCCAGAGAAGTGCGGGTAATATCATATATGTTAGCTGATCTCTGCCTGGCCGCTCAATGCTCGTTAATCAATGTCGTTGGTCCTTAGAGCCATTCCTCAGGGAAACAGAGAAACATATAAATTCCCCAGATTATTTATTTATATTAACTCAGGCTCTGTAAATTTATGCTGATCATATTCCTTGTTCTGTTGCTGATGCCCTTCACTGCCCACAAATAAAAATTATGATACAAAGCATGGCACCGTGGTGTTTTACAGTAATGCTGACCTCCAGGATTCAGTAGCACCTCAGCCACACTGCACAGTTTACACTACCACTGTGTCTCCCTGAGGAACACTGTTCAATAGTCATGTATCAAGACAGACAATTGTGACTGCAAATATTCACATTACTGTTATACAGGCTTACTCTAGAATTGTATAATATTGTCATGCATTGCTTTTGTCCTTCATCCGATTGAAATTTTTCAATCACGAGCTCTGAAATTGTACGCTACCAACTTTCTTAGAAAAAAAAAGTTACAAGCTGATAAGACCAAAAAAAGGCTAGCCTATCCTGAAATTGCATTGATATAGAACATTTCCAAAAGCACAGGAATCCTTTAAAAAGCTCTCCCACAGGGAGGCTAGGGGCAGTGGTGAGCCACAGCCCTGTGGTGGAGTGAATTGGTTGCCTGTCAAGAATATGAAAGCTGAGTCTCATCTGCTGGAGTCCCTGAACCTAATCTCCCAGCAGAGAATGATATTGTGTCTGTTCCAGAGCCCTACTGATTCACTGTCAATCCAGCCTGGAGCCGCTCTCAGCTGCCCACTTGACCTTGTCACAGAAAAAGCACTTTATTTTCATTATGCCGCCATTCATTCTGCCCTTACAAAAAGAGCCAAACAAAGGCCATTTACTCGAAGCGTTCTTCAAAATATTACAGCACTGTTTAATTACAGCTTTCAACATGTGGACAGACAAGGTAAAAGAGCAGGCACTTTTGCAACATGCATTACTTTTTTTTTTTTTACCCCCTTCTTTATGAAAGGAGATAATTAGACTGTGAAAGCATAGCCCACACTGAGAAATCTCTTGGACCACATAGCAATTCAATTGTACACAAGGGAAGGGCTAATATTTTTAATCATACAGATTTGACAGTATGTAGGCTTACTATTACCTTCTAATGCCAACATATTTTCACAGGATGGGTCATTCGTTCATGGCTACATGATCCCCAGGTCTTACAAAATACAATCTTGGCATGTTATAGGAATGACCAGCCTGCAAAACACTTAGGCCTAAGCAAAGCTTTGCTCCTATTAGCCTGAGTATTTCCTTTGCTAAGGACTGGTGATATCATGGATTCCTTATGTAAATGTACGTATCGTACCAATACAATACCAACAAGCTGAAAATGTGAAAATGAAATGCCAAGGTCTTACACAAGCCAGAGGTGACTTGCTCCCTGAATCTTAAACGAATCATGTAGGTCATATAACATTTTAAGATAATCTGAAATATTTTTCCACCAAGAAAAAACAAACACAACTGCTAAGTAAATTGTAACCAGAACGCAAAAAGCAATACCCTTTACCTTATCTTTATCTTTTGTTTAAAGATTTTATATTTTTAATCAAAACATTTTATGCAGTATGTATAACATATATAACAAACAAACAAACAAACAAACAAATAAATAGGCAAAACAGCATACTTTATCTGTGGCAGGTATACAATGTGGAGCCAATTTGATATAAATTTTCGATCAAGATGGAAAGAAGAAAAGATTGAGGGTTGAAAGAGTGAAAGAGGGTTCTTCAGTCACAAACACTGAAAAATGAGTGATTCACACAGAGCAGAGTCTAAAGTAAGATCTCCATTTACATCTGTAGGAAAGATATTGGTACACAGGGCTCGAAATCTGAAAGCATGCGAGCAATTTCCATGATGCATGTACATTAGTGAGACCTGTAGGAAAAAAGACCTCCTAAGAAAAAAAATCAAGTGCAACTGTTGTACACTGTAAGACATTTCAAGATGGTTAAGCTTAGAAAAGAAACGTAAGCTCACCTGCAGCCTTAAAAACAAGAGTACAGTCAAGGCAACAGATTACTTTAAGTATAATTTAGAAACTTAGAAACTTGAGCCCAAGTCTAGCCATGACTATTAGAGTTAAGGAGAAAAGTTGCATAATTTAATTGGGCTGATCATGTTTTACAGAGGGGGACACGGTGGCTTAGTGGTTAGCACGTTCGCCTCACACCTCCAGGGTTGGGGGTTCGATTCCCGCCTCCACCTTGTGTGTGTGGAGTTTGCATGTTCTCCCCGTGCCTCGGGGGTTTCCTCCGGGTACTCCGGTTTCCTCCCCCGGTCCAAAGACATGCATGGTAGGTTGATTGGCATCTCTGGAAAATTGTCCGTAGTGAGTGATTGCGTGAGTGAATGAGAGTGTGTGTGTGCCCTGTGATGGGTTGGCACTCCGTCCAGGGTGTATCCTGCCTTGATGCCCAATGACGCCTGAGATAGGCACAGGCTCCCCGTGACCCGAGGTAGTTCGGATAAGCGGTAGAAAATGAATGAATGAATGAATGTTTTACAGAGTACAGGTGACTGAGTATGTCAGTGCATAATGTCAGCAAGAACATCTCCTACAGAGAAAGTTATATTACAAAACATTTGAGATTTCAGAGCTCTAAAACCACAGACACTGTAAAAAGAAATCATGAGTCAGGAGGAGCGGGTTGTTAGCTATGAAGCTTTAAAGTGGGAGCATACTGGAGTGCATCTGGTGTACGCTGTACAGTGATGCCTCGAGATACGAGTGCTTTGACATACGAATTTTTTGAGATACGAGCTGTGATTCGACAAAATTTTTGTCTTGATATACGAGCAAATTTTTTATTAAAACGACCGGCAGATGTTAGTGAGGGAAGAGTGACAAAAAAGGCAAAAACAAGTGAAGAGAAAAGCGATGGAGAAAATTAAGCAAAATTAATGTAAAGAAAACAGAAATTGTAGCAATTAAGTTCAGTTAAGTTAAGAGAATTTCAGTTCTGTTAGGACCACTTTGTCAAATGAGAATTTATTAGATGATATGCATACAGTTAGTGTTGGCGGTATGGTTCTGTTCTGGACAAAAATCCTCGCGCCCGTCCGTGCACATGCATGGTCAGAGTGCGGAGAGCAGCGACTAGAAAATAGAATAGACCCCCGTATAACAGAACCACTAATAATGCATAGTAGCTATTAGATACGCTCGCTTACGCATTTTTGGAAAGTAATAAATGAATGAATGGATAAATAAATAATTAAATAATTAGAGAGAGAGGGAGAGAGAGAGAAAAATATGTGGAATTTTATGACGTAAACTGGTACAACGAACACAGGTTCCGGCATGGTGGAGTCGGGGTGGGAGGAGGGAGTTTAGATCACGGCAGCAGCGAAGCGCTAGAAAGTGGCTCAATGAATGGGAATTTAAATGTCCAGGTAATATGGATGTCGTAACCGGATTGGTGCGCGTCTTGGACAGCTGATTAACAGCTGATGCACGCTTGACAACGTGGCCTGCCAGAACTAACGCGATGCTTGATTTAAGTTTGTTAATTTTAGTGAAGTTTAGTGAAGTTCCATTTAAGTGTAAAGTGGCATTAAGAGTGTAGCCTACAGTAGCGAGCAAGTGAACGAAAGCGAAAGTGTACGTACGAGACAAAATTCCTCCTATTTACTCCTCCCTCAACCTCCGTGCGCATCTTCCGTAAAGTAAAACCAGTTTATTTTTTTAACATTCTCTTTTAGTACTGTATGTTTTTATACAATATTTGTCATTTATAAATGCAGGTACTGTACATTTTTCATATTCAAAACACAAACAAAACAACTGGAGTGGAATTTTGCGAGCTGGAACGGATTAATGGGATTTCAATTCATTTAAATGGGGAAAATTGTTTTGAGATACGAGCAATTTGAGATACGAGCAAAGTCACGGATTGTATTGGATTTTACTCAGTCATTCATTTGTTCTATAAGTTTCAGTAACTGCTTTATTCTGGTTAGGGTCTGAAGTACTTATTTTTTCTATTTATATTTTGCATATGTTTATTAGAAAATATCATAAAATGCAGAAAAGGGTGAGGGTGAATTTAAGGGCCTGCATACAGCCCTAATGTATGGCACATGACAAGATAATGCTACGGTATAAGCCTGAACGCATGACCACAACAAGGAGGAAGTTCAAAGCCTAGCATGAAGGACATTTCGCTGTCAGGGTTTGGATCCGCTTGTCCCCTTAAAGGGAAGGGTCACCGCACATCCATAAAAAGTTATTCTGACCTTTGTCCTACAATGAAACATTTCTATCCTGATGGGAGTGCTCTCTTCTAAGATCACAACAACCCAACCACAGGGAACGAGGGTCAATGAAAGGTTTAATGTGTATGAAAATGATGAAAATCATATGCTGTGGCCTTCACAGTCAGCGGATCTCGACCAGGCTGAACACGTAAAGCCTTTTCACTCTTGAAATAGTTAACCCTGGGTCATTGTCATCCAGTACATTTCCAGAGATTTGTAGAATCTGGGCCAAGACACATTGAAGCGGGAAGATCCATCCATCCACTTATCCTTCACAGGGTTGCCATGGAACCTGGAGTCTATCCTAGGTGTGTGTGATTGTGATCTCAGATGGAGGACACTCTGGACAGGGTGCCTACCCATCTCAGAGTACAATCACACAAAACTATTCATACACTACAGACAATTTAGAAGCGCCAATCGGCCTAATACGTGGATTTAGGGTGGAACACACAAAAAAAATGTTACAGTTATTGTAAACACAGATCTGGCATATATAAGGCACATTACAATGTCAAGCACGCGGATGGAGTATAATACAACTGGTTTATGAATACTTAGTACTTGGTAGCAACACAAGATTGCTTTGGGAAGCTTCACCAATATTTTGATATTTACCGATATAGGCACTGAAATACACGGACACACTGAAATCACCCAGAAAACCAGTACCTACTACCAACAATGAAGGGTATTTTGACTCATAATCTACTGACTCATACACTGATCATTCCACATTTATATTTTAATGCTTTTCAAAACTTAGGCACTAATCACAATCTATGGTGTGATATACCGCAGATGCATCTTTATTCAGAAACAAAAGACAGCATTTCATGTCCACATTTGAAGCATCTTCACAGTGAGACAGCTTGTACTGCTGTAATGACCAAGGAACTCAGTCACAGTTTCTAAAAATTCCAAACTTTCTTTCAAACACAATCACTCAAAACAGTCAAAATATGGCACTGGCCATAGAGGCTTTCTACAGTTAAATAATCTCAGTTTAGTATTAGTGCTATGCTGTGTGACAGAGAAGAAGCGTGAAGAAGAAAATGAACCTCGGAACAGTGAGCCCTAAACATTATGAATCAGCCTACTCACCGCTCTCAAAGCAGGCATCAAAGACAAGGTGTCCTTTTCTGGCCACTCCTGTGTGTCCTGGAGGAGTGACCGTCAGCTTGCTCACATTCCCCAGCAAAGCATCATCTCCTCCTGTCTCACTGCCTGTAAAACACACAGCAACAGCCCAGCATTTGACTCAGCCAAAGAGAGCAATCACAGATGAAGCTTCAAAATGCAGAACAGATTTGAGCAATCTCATGCTGAGAATATTTACCAGATTTGACATATTTCATCTTCAGTGTGATCCTCACTGTCAGAACATAAATTATGCGAATAGCCAGTAAACACAAAGGTTTTAAAATACAGATCAACATTTTTAAAAAGACGGCATGTTTATTATATAGTTATTACCAGGTTTCAGATTATACCCATAGCTCTGAAATCAATATTGTGTTGTATTTGTGCATTTCCAGATTAAAATGATTAACATGTGTTAGATCTAAGATTTTTAATGATCTGATGTCTTGATCTTAGATTGAACTCTGATTATATCACACTTCAGATTAATGCTGAGAAAAATAAACAGCTAGGATGAAATTAGAGGTGGCAATCATTTGATATGATAGTCTAAGAAAGTCGTATGGAGGCATAAAAAATGCCTCCAACACAAGACTATACAAAGAAGTTGTACTCAAATATACAATACAGACCAAAAGAGATTATTTTTTGCTCAGTGTTACAGAATCCTTGAAGAAATTAAAAAAAGACCTGATTATGTACATTAGTAACTCTCACAGCTACTGAGTACCAAGTGAAAGCTTGTAATCTCATAGCGCACTGCTGTGTTTGCTCATATCTATCTGCATGGAAACAGTATAACAATATTCATTTTACTTAGATAAATCTTATCATTCATTGGCTATCCACCAAAGTAAAGAACAAAATAAATGCCTTAAATGTTCAGAAACATAAAAAAAAGGAAAATAAAAACTCCATCATGTTTTAATCCATTTTGTTTTTATAGTATATTCTCTCTCTCTCTCTTACTCTGTCTCTCACACACTCTTTCTTTCTCTCTCTCTCTCTCTCTCTTTCTGTCTCACTCTCTCTCTCTTTCTCTCACTCTCTGTCTCTCTCACTCTGTCTGTTTCTCACACACACTCTCTCTTGCTCTCTCTCTCACACTATCTCTCTCTCACTCTTTCTCTCTCTCACTCTGTCTCTCACACACTCTCTCTCACACACTCTCTCTCTCTCTCTTTCTCACACACACACACACACACACACACACACACACACACACACACACACACACATACACTCTCTCTCTCTCTCTCTCTCTCTCTCTCACCTGAGCTGCGGCTTGATTATACACAGCACACTTTCAGCAACGTCTCTCGGTATCTAATCGTACAGATTATTTAACACATAGACAAATTGCCCAAAGTTTTTGGTCTTTCAGAGATTCTAATAAACGCTTCCAGGTCAAATGTAGCTCTTGTCAATCGTTCCAAAATAAATCTGTTTATTACATGGCTATTCTGAGCGCGGGCAATTTTTGAAAGCATTAAATTAACACTCAAGACTCGTTCCTTAGACAGTAAACAAATAGCTATGAGATGTAACTGTCTTTATTCATGAATTAGTGGGAATTTGGCCACAACCACAGTAGGAACGGTTAAACATCAGCAGACACAAAGTACCAGGCATCATAAATACAGTAATAACACTTTCACATACACAGAGACGAAACACTCTTAACAGCCAAACTCATGTTCATGTGTCACCGTTAGCATGCGTGGCTAATGTTAGCAAACATGCCAATGTTTACAGCTGGTGTGAATATCATTACACCATGCACTGACCGACAAAACCAGCAGCACCTTGTTCATGCTAATGCCGTTCGGTATGTGCGTGTTGTTGTCAAAGGTGTAACGCAGATACTGCTTTGTGTTTACACACCAGTATCGGGGTCTCTAACGTTCTCCTCCATCTTCCTTTCCGCTTCTCCAGCAGCTGGCAGGTACACCGACGCTGCACGCGCGTTGCCAAGACAACACACTAAGCGACCCGCGAAAAGGAGAACGCGCGAGAGGCATTGACGTCACCCGCAGGCTGAAGGGTGCAGGGGATTAGCACGTTAGCTCCCCCAGCTCCGCGGATGTCTCTCAGCAAGCACCACGGTTTAATCCATTCACACATAAAGATACATAAAGCATATATAAAAACAAACATATACGTTGTGAAAAAATCCTTCATAAGTGGTGTATAAATACTGTATTGTACTGTATATACACAACAAACAAACACCACAACAGTTCTGTCCTCTGAGGCAAGACCTCTGAAGGTGTCCTGTTGTATCTGGAACCAAGATATTAGCAGCAGATCCTTTTAGTGTGTTCTGACACCTTTCTGTCATACCAGGGTTAAGTTTTTCAGCAATTTGAGCTACAGTAGCTTTTCTGTGGGATTGGACCAATGAACCATAGGTTTCCATGATCAACTGGTTCACTGGTTGTCGTTCCTTGGACCACTAACCACAGCATACTGGGAATGTTCCGAACCAGTTGTCTAACCACCACAATTTGGACGTCACTGTGAATATACTACACACACTTTATGAAGTGTACTCATTGGCTGTACTTGAGTATTTTGGCAAACCACACAGTGATGATTCACTTCGGACCCAACAATATCACCTCATTTTTGTGCAGAGGATCCGTTATTAGCACCTAAAATATATTCATGTCTCAAAACGTTGTAGCCTTAATAATAATGCAAGAATTAACTCAATTGAAAACACATTTAACTGTTGTCTTTTTTTAAATCTGTTTTTCTCAAAATCAGATATTGCTATATTCAGAATTGCTGATTAGAAGGACATTATAGATGTTGATTATTGTTGTTGTATTTATCTAGATATTATAGTGAGCATGGAAAACTAAGCTATTTTCTAACATTGCAAGTTTTTTTTATTTAAAAAACTGATATTCCACCAAACCTTTTCGTAAAGGTGCAAAACTGTTCTTTCACCAAGGTCCTATTGGTCATATATTATATATATTTTCATAACTGAAGCATTGCTCTGAGAGTGAGTTAGACTGACTGATGGGGTCAGTCTTGCTGTAGGATTTGGGTAGGAGAACATTTTAGCATATTTGAACATGAATATGTATTTGAGTCCATCAGTATTTTATATATCATTGATGTAACATATGCACAACACCTTAACCCTGATGTGTGTTGAGAGTTGAAATCCCAGGGCCACCAAACTGCCACTGTTAGGCCCATGAGAAAGGCCCTTACCCCTCAATTGCTCAGTTGTATACAAGAGATAAATGTAGATTGTAAAGGCATCTGCCAAATGGCAGTAATGTAAATGTAAATGTGTGGGTTGAACAGAAAATATATCACAAACATCGCTCGGGTTATGCTTTTGTAGATTTCACCCAGATCGTTACTTTATGTACTGTTCATTTTATTATTATTATTACTATTATTATTATTATTATTGTTATTATTATTAATAATAATTCATAGTATTCATAGTATTTCATTATTATTCACTGAGCACTACATACTTTTGGATGGGCTTTAGTAACAGAAGCATGCAAAGTCTGCTTATAAGTCTTTAAAAAATCTTGAGAGCAGAAATAATCTTAATTTATCATTTATTTAACAATTATTAATTCTTCATTTAATACATACCACTGTACTTAAAATGATACCATTGCTATTTTATTGGCTTTAACCTTAATTTTTCCATTTGCAAATATGACATATTGTATAAAACACTAAAGAAAACTACCAGACAGAACCACAACAGAAAATTATTCACTGTCATTGCATTGTCAGAAATTGCCATCATCCGCTGTTCATTTCAAAATTGCCATATCCTTCATGAATGATAGCCTACTGTATGTCTCATATGAATTTCTGGACTATTGGAGCATAGTCTAGGGACTGTGTGCTATTAAGCACAATCAAGCCAGACCCTATTCATGTTCTATTAATGCTCCTGCTTTTTTTTTATTAGCCTTTAAATGATTGTCTGTAAGCCAGCATCTCAGGAAGGTCCAAACTCACACTTGCTCTCCTGTTAATTCCCAGGTTACCTAGCCGCATGCTAGAAGTAGACAAGGTACTTAAATAAGACAGAATCTTGAGGACCAAAAAGTGGTTACTGGTTATTCTGCTGGACGATACTGAAAAATAGAATGGCTGTCAGTCATGTGGTGTCACGTCTTGTCATCAGTTAGACGGTTCCATAAATATGTATGTCTTTGATAAGGTTGTTGATTTATATAAGCAATGTCAAGTGATTGAAATATGTGCAAATTGAAATTCTTTTTTTTTTTTTATGTTTGCATCCCCAGCGAACGTTCAAGTGCTATAAGTTGCCAGCCTACTCAAGCACAGAAGAGTGTTTCAGAGCATGCTGAATCTCTGCGGGTATTCTTTTGACAATTATGATGTGCCTGCAGGAGCTGAATCTGCCTTTTCTTCCTCATCTCTCCACTGCGCCGTTCCTGTCATCACTGAACAGATAATTTAATCAACACATCAATCACACAATTCATGAGCAAAGTTCAAACTATGCACAAGAAAAGTACAGTCCACTTCTTGATCCTCACATTTTTTTAATTGGTTCTCCTGAGATGCAATGGCTTTTCACATCAAAATCAGATGTAGCCCCATTTAATGTTTCACTCAACTCACCAATATCTCATTATATGAGGCAAAAGTTTATTAAATAATTTTGCCATTTGGGTTTTTTCATTTATTGTCCAACATATACTGAAAGATACACGAGAAAATGAAATTAATATTGTTGTTTGCATGTGTGTATGCTTCCTTTGGGAACTGTGTTTTAGTTGTATACAGGGAAATCCTTTTTAACTGGACCATTTGGGGACAGAGTGCATGTAGCCACTCTGAAAACGGGAGGTCATGCATGGAGAAAGCCATCCGCAGGGGAGACCAGGCTTCGAGCAGGCTTCAGGAAGACACATAGAGTCACTATGGCGACAGCAATCAGATGCCTCCTGGGACCGGAGCGGACAGAAGAGCAGGGATGAGAGACAGCTGACACTGAAATCAAGCAGCAGACTCCACGAATCATGTGGCAACCAATCATAGTACACAAGCACATATACAAATCCACACACTCTCAGGCATGCATGCTGGGACACACAGAAATATATAATTAAAAAAAAAAACAGCTCCATTAAAAGAACATGGCACTGTGCCCCCTCGCTTCCTCTGTCTTGCCATTGGCTGCAGTCCACCCTAACAGATGGGCTGGTGTCACTAGACTGCTATTAACTGGACACTTGCCTCTCCTATGGCATGAAGACCAAAGCATGCTGCACTATATGCACAGAGAAACTCACTGAGCTGGCTGCAAAATATCAATTTTAAACCACCTCAGAAATGTATGCTTCTCATTTAAAGCAAAAATAATGAACCATTTTATATAGATACTACAAATATTCAATTTTCCAGGTTTTTTTTTTAAGTGCCGTGCAATCTCTTAGTAACTGCTCAGTATTAGATCATCACGTTGCATCTGTGAATCAAGTCTGACCTCATAGCTTGTCACTGATATTTTGGGATAATGACCAAATCACATTAAAATGAGGTATTTTTTTTATATTCATAGCCTGAGAGCATGCATCAGACTAGTAAAAAATCTTGAGTTGATTAAAAAACCTAAAAATTACCTTGAAACAAGACTAAAAAGGAAGAGTGTCCATCTGATATACATGAATCCAATGTAGTTCCATTGTATTTATTCATTAAATGAATGTGGTAAGGTAATATTATTCTTTTATTGATTACTATGGATGAATTAAAGCTAAAGTAAATAGCATGCTTAGATAATAATCCTGTATAGCCATCTTTTATATACATGTATAGTATATAAAAGATGGCTATTTTATTTAGATTTAGGATTTGTTTTATATAAGAGTATAATGTTGCTTTAAAGCTGTTGATTTAAATGAAGCATTGAAACTGAAATTTCACCGAACATGAAATTGTATTCAAAATTTCACTGAGGTCAGTAGTACAGCATCAGTAGAAAAGCCTTGTATTCTACATGTGATTTTGGCTGTGTGTTAATACAACCTGAATCAAAAGTCATTATAACCTGTCACTCCACACCATATACTTCTATATTTCTGAAGGAATATTTATTTTTTCAAATGATGCCTACGTACCCCAGAGGCATGGCTCTGGTATCCAGAGTGTTGTTAATGTTCTTGCTGCATTAAAGCAGAATGCAGAGTCTGCATAGATCAAATGTAGCCGAAGCGAGGAAGGTAGGTGAAAATGGAGTTCAGAACGGGCCAAACATCTTGCGCATCCTCAGAGCAGCAGGAGCACTGAGCCGAGCCTGACGCTCGGGAGCAAGGCACCGACGAGAAAGCAGATGTGCCCGTGTTACATTTGTTAGAACAGTCTTCTCACCTTGTGGTAACACTGCGAACTGCTGCAGGAGAGCGTGATCGCCAGAGAGAGATGGAGAGAAAGAGAGAGAGAGAGAGAGAGAGAGAGAGAGGGAGACAGAAAGGAAGGAGGGGGAGGAGAGAGTGAGAGAGAGAGAGAGACTGGAAGGGAGGGAGAAGAAGAAGAGAGAAAAAGAGGGATAGGGTCGAGGGGGAGCTAGAGAGAGAGGAGTTTAAACTAAGAGCTATGTTTTGGGACGGAGTAATCTGCTAGAGAGCAGTGTGTGGATCGGAGCGCATTGTGCGAGTGAGTGTGCGGGGGACAGATAAGGAAAGAAGCCCGCCAGACCGGCTGCTTGTTTTAATGTGCTGACTCTGGGGAGATAAAAAAAAATATATTGACTCTTCAGTTGTGTGCCGTGAGCCAGGGCACGAGCTGCACATTTAAGAGAGGTGCACCAAATACAGGGCGTGAAAGCGGACAAAATACATCCAAGCAAAACAGTCCATTTAGAGGATTTTTCCCTCCCTTTCTCCTTTTTTTAAATCTGATTCCTTTTTCTTTGGCTGGGACTGTTCCCTGTTTCCGGTAGAGACAGTGCAAAAGGAAGGGAGACTTCCACTGAAGGACAGCCACTAGAGCAAGCACACAGAGGCGAGAGGACAAAAACGAAACAGTCGCTGATAACCAAGATGTTCGAAATCAGCCGAACCCTGAACGCCGCTTTGTTGAGCAATGAGGTAAAGCCACGCGATTTCCTACTTCCTTCACCTCGCTTCTCTCAGTGTGTGCGTGTGTATGTCGCCAACCATCCCCTCGGGTGTGCCGTTCTGTGTGTCTGTGTTATATTAACGTACCCATGCTTATAGAACATGGCAGCTGCAAGGGCTAAGCTTCATGTCCAGGGACAGAATGAGTGTGTAGTAGGTTTAGATCCAGGGCTGTTTGAGGATGGAGAGAGAGCAGCACAGCTCTTCGTAATACATGAGAGCTTATACTCACTGTCTCTCTCCCACCACACATACACACACACACACACACACACACAATCATTTCATTTTCTCATTTACTCAAAGCAAGATGGTTCTAACTGCTGAGCTTGCTTGATGACTTGCCCATCTGGGGCTCACACTGTGTGTGCATGTGTTTGTGAGTGTGTGGGTGTGTGTTTGTGTGTATCTGTGTGCGCGTGTGTGTACGAGCGTGCTAGCACAAGCGTGAACGAGAGCACACGGCTGCCTACCGCTGTAGCTGTCCACCCTTCTCACTCTGTCCTCTCATCTATATCCTTCTTTCTTTTTTGCTCCCTCTCTTTTTACCATTCTATTTTTTTCCTCTTTCTCTCTTTTCCTCTTTTTGTTTCTTTGTCTCGTCCTGTGTGCGATCGTGCACCTTGCAACCAGTATCTGAAGATGATGGTAAGGTACTCCCAGTACTCGGCACTAGCCCAGGCTGAAGGCTCCGTCCCAGGCATGGGCTCCCTGCTTTTACCCCACGATCCATCCAGCCACCCGGGGGCCAGGTCACTGGGGGTAAGAGGATAGACAGATGCGTGTGTGTCAGAGAATGAAAGAAAAACAAAAGTATTATTACAAGGAAGTTATTCAATTTAGGCAAATGACTGCAGCCCCGAGGCTTTGTTAGCAACTGCTTTCATGCTTACTTGTGTAATGACTATTTATACCGCTAACATTAATAGCAATGACAGAAAGAGAGGGAACAGTTATTGACTACTTTGTGCATGCAGTTTGTGTTTATACTTTGTGTGTCTGAAACCGAAAGCATGTGTGTATCTTAGCGTGGGTGTGTTTGTGTATGCATGCAACTAGTTGTATTGGGAGATGAAAGGTGGCTTGTAGGTGAAGTGTAAGGGGATTGCACAAGACATGTCCTTGAATTTCTAAACTTTTTTTTTTCAGTCATCTATCTTTGTGCACAAGACCCTTTTAGAGTGAGGCAGCTTGTTGAAGTGAAAGTGTTTCAGCATGCTGCATTGTGGGACAGCATTTTATAATGCGTTCATACGTTCATACGTTCTTTACGGCAGTACATTTGGCAATGTATGCTTATTTTTAAAGGCACATAAGCAAATATATAAATAACAGCAGGCAATTTTAGCTGTTTAACAGTTTTTACTTAAAGAAAGAATGCAATGCTAGAAGATTCAGATTAGTTCAATCTTTTGAAAATCTACAAACGCTCAGAACATTCTACCACACATAAGAATCCAATACACAACTGAAAACGCGATACACTACAACAGGTCGCTTGCTATGTTAATCAGAATTGTTTCATTCACACCGAATAAGCACTGTGCTGACAATTGCTTTGGTCTTTCTGGATATGAGAGCAGATTTTGATGAGGAAAAAGAAAGCCAGTGCAGTGAAGGCAAGCCATGACTTACTGGTACGGTATGTGACGGTCGATTAAAAGTAAATCCCTGACTCGGTGTATTAAATCGACATGGAGCTGTGGGTGTCTAATCTGTGATGGGCTCTCGTTCCCCACAAAACAGGATCAGACTGCCTGAAGCTGCAGCACTTTCTTACACAAAACACCGCAATAGTGACTGTGCTGGAGCTCCTCTGCCAACACACACACACACACACACACATATATGCTGCAATGGCCTGATGTGTGTTTGGCTTAGCAGCTAAGCAATGTTTACCAGAGGCAGAAGATACTGAGATCCTTCCTTGAAAACCTTTGTGTGCATGTGAGTTTGTGCATTTTCTAAACACAACAGAATTGTTTTTATTGTCTGTAATGATTTTGTTAGAAAAAAATAAATCAATGAAATTGAAATAAAAATAATCAAACAAAAAAAACATTTTTCAATAAGAATCATCCTCTAATGTTTGTAGCTATGGGTTTATGTTATAAATTCTAATTTTGCTGAAGAAAGCAAGCCAAGCATCTCCAGCTCAATCAATGCATCATAAATTAGTAACAGTACAAGAATGCTTTGCATGATTTATGCCTTCACTTGGGAAATGGGCAGAAAGAAAATCCTCTCTATTATCTGAAATTAGTACACAGATAGAGTTTACTAATATATCATAAAATTATAAAGCTTCTGCTTTGTGTTATTCGTTCGTTGTTGGATGCCAATGCACCAAATGCACTGAGAACTCCAATGAATAAAAAGATTTGGCCATTTATTGTTGAGGTACTTAGGAACGTGGCCGTGTATTCGGATATGCTATGCTGAGCATCAGCTAGGCGAGAAAAAAAAGTATACACAATTCTTATATTTAAACGTGTTTCAGATAATTAAGCGGGTTAAAACAGACCATCGTTACTGTGATTAATGGTACCTTCATTAAGTGAAGCCAGATCATTTGCATACATTAGAACAGTGTGAGGCGGGAGGTAAGAGGATATCTGCAAGCGTGTTTCATGAAGCAGACACATATTTCCACCAAATTAATGCACAAGCTTTTTATATGTATTAGACTGTGCTCAGAGAGCATGTTAAAAAAAGAAGCATGAAATCGAAAATATTTGATATATATCCGCTTCCACAGTGCACATAATTGTATCGAGTATGATTGTTGCATAAGATAGATAGATAGATAGATAGATAGATAGATAGATAGATAGATAGATAGATAGATAGATAGATAGATAGATAGATAGATAGATAGATAGATATCGATGCGATATCCAGAATTTTGCTTAAAGAATATATATCCATCAACCAGGATGAAACAGAGAGTGTGTAATTATTAAAATGAATGGAGCATTGAAAGAATCAATAAATCACAAGTGCATCATGATAATGAAGTTGCCATTAATATACAGTGTTTGAGCAAAAAGCAGTTCATTAGCACAGCAGCTAATGGCTGTCGCATTAGAACGCCGTGCCACCCCAGCTCATGATTTCACCGAAAGCTGGCGAAACACTCAAATGGCATTCAGTCAGGAGCAACAAATACAGAGCTTTTTTGGATGGAGAGCTGGTGACACATGACCGGTGCTCCACATGCTGTGCTACATTGAGCATAGTTTGATTCCCAGCACTGGTACATATTCAACATGGAAAAGCAAATGTTTCCGAAAGCGTTGAAAGAACCAGTAATGGGAAATGTGTTGTGATGAAAACACGGTGCCCAAAGGCGAGCAGCTGAGTGGCCAGACAACGCTGCATATAGAAAACAAACTGCATGTGGGTTTTTTTTTTTGTAAAAGTGTGATTCTGATGAGGAAATTCATTCGCACACGCATGGTGCACTTTTATAGCTGTTTCATCTCACTGGGTGTTTTTTTCTAACTTCATTTTCATCCATTCTGAGAAGGTTATGATTTCCCCTAAACTCATTTAAAAGAGCAGAGAGGCAAGCAGTGAGGTGGGGGAATTGTGGAGCGATTGGCAAATGTCTGTTGGCAGTGTTCGAGACAGGCAGGGTCAGCTCTATTTCACAACAGTGATTAGCTCGGCCCATCTGCCGGGCCGAGCGGCTCCTCCTGCTGTGATTGCACTGTTTCTCTGCTTAATGTAGCCCAGGAAATTAGTTCATTTGTGCTGCTCAAGCCCAGGCCCACTGATCCACGACCAGGTGCGGCATTCTACTACGCACAAAGCCGCAATAGGCACGCGCGCGCGTGTGTGTGCGTGCGTGCATGTGTGTAGATGCATTTCTATGTGTAAGAGAGGAAAAGCATCCAGGGAAGCAGACTCATCAACTACGCACGCATTTTAGCACAATAGCAGTAGATTGCACTCGATCATGTTCCTGCATGAAAATGTTTCTGCATGTTTTTATTTTTTATTTCAGATTCCACTAGCCGTTTCATTGCAGTTTAATCATTTTCATACCCATCAGAATTTCGCCGTTATATTTTTCTATTTATTATTTTTTTACAAGCTAAATGATTATCGTTATACTTAATTTTCCTTTTTTATGTGAAAATAAAAGTACAACATGTGACTCTCAGTGTCCAGTTATATTAAATCATGTGATGGCTAACACTCTTTGGCAGAACACAACTTGATTTTAAATGCCAGGAACAAGAAACAACCATTAAAGCTGTAGGTCAACCACAGGTCACTACACACACACTCACACTCACACACGTGAGCGTCACACACGGATGAACGGTAACTCCAGAGCCGTGAAATGGCATTAAAGAAGTCCCTATTATTCACATCACATAGACCTCCTTTCAAATACAACTTAAGCACTGCTTAAAGACTTAGTACACTAGTTTAAGACATCAGAGCTGGCGTGAATGAACTGTGTTGTAAAACAGTAAAGAAAAAAGAGCACAGGTCCCAAAAATCAGTCTGGCCGAACTACAAAGTGACGATTCCTTTCTGTTCTCAAGATTGTATCAGTGCCATCACCTGGCCGCTCAATCTCCTCCATAAACGATTTATCCTCTTTTCTTTCAATTACGCCGAACGACAGGAAGTTGCCTTCAGAGCTGGTGAAGATATGTTGGACAGCATACAAGGACATAGCTTAAACTAGAATTGGAACAGGAGCACAAAAAGACGTGCGAATATTCGATTTAGAAAATACTTAACTAGTGAGGGATAAATTGTTCAAGTGTCGCTATTCTGAATTTAAAAAAAAACAAGGGAGTGAAATAAAAAGAGAGTGGCTGAATATGTTCAATAAAGAGACGTGCTGGATGTGGTCAGTGTGAGGTGGGGAGCAGGTGTCCAGCAAGTGCAGAGCGAGAAACAGAGCAGCCTACTTCAGTCCAGCCTCAGTTCCCAATTTCCTGAAGGAGACAGGTGGCATGTACCAGAGAGACGGCCCTCTATACAGCGCTAATCGGAGCGAGAACCTGAAATTATCGGATGATGAATCGCAGAGCAGCAGACTACAGCTTACAGCAACACTGCCTTGCTGTCATTTTGCCGCTGTTTGCACTGCTATAGCGCTATCTGACGATGAGGACGAAAGGGAGATGGCTGGATGCCATGAAACGCATTGAATTAGACAGCAAACACCACCACCACCACTACCACCACCACACACACACACACACACACACTCTTTGAATAGAAAACAAAGGGAGCAGTGACTGAGAGAGGGGTCAGCATGGTGTATGCAGGTACTTTGACCTGGAAGAAAAAAGCCTGTTATTTCAGCAGCAACAGGAGGGCAGTGAGTGGGCAGGAGGGCTCCAAAGGAAAAGATACACACCCAACCAGCCAACCAAAAACCCACCTACACATACACGCACACACACACACACACACAATATAGTATTTTCTTCTGTAATTACTGTGATAAAAATGAAGATAATAAAGGTAAAATCATTGACAATTGAAAGCTTTGTGATATAACACTGTCATCAAAACACAGATTACACAAAGGGAAAAACTATAAAAAAAGAATTGCTTTTGTAGCGCCAATACTCTAGCATGCAAATTGTAAATTACTGTTTAAAATTCAAGGGTGGGTTTTTCTTTTTGTTTTGTTTTTTTATGTTCTTACATAATTACAGTTCCTAGTTAATCCAGCTAGCACAGTGTGATAATGTTCCATGATAATGTAAGCCTAGTGAAATTATTATGATTATTTATTGTCTTCCACCTATTTTCTAATAACATTTGCTCATTTCTCAACATGAAATGCTGAAGAATGAACCAGGACCTACTAGATGTTTTACCCTAGCCTGCCTAAAATACTGTAATTACATTTTTTGTTAATTGAAGACAAGCTAGGCAAAATGGCTGCACTGTATAGAAAATCAGCTTCTCATTAATCAACTCTCTCCCTCTCTCTCTCTCTCTCTCTCTCTCTCTCTCTCTCTCTCTCTCTCTCTCACTCTCTCTCATTCTCTCAGCCTAGACTGGAACAAAGACTGATGTATTATCTGACTTTTGCAGTTCAGACCACTGTTTCAGATTTGCGCATCGAAAATAACATGCTAGCCTTAAAATGCGGGATTAACGGAAGAGCAAAGTATTCCTGTTCTGTTTCTAACTTTAAGCCACAAAGCTAAACCGATCGATACACCGGTTTTTTTTAGTCTAATTACCTCTCATAATCAGACGGCCATCTCAGAGCTGGAGGACTGAAGCTGCTATGACTCATAGGTTGCTGATAAATGATAAATGTGGCCAGGGCCTGAATGATCGGTTGCGGCCGAGAGCTGACACGTTGACAAACGGCGCTGCTTCCTCTAAACTGATAGATTCTTAGTCCATACATTTTATCAATATGCTAATTGGTTGGGGTTGGGGGGGGGGGTTGGTTGGGGGGGGTTGTTGGTTGGTGTGTGTGTGGGGGGGGTGGATTGGAAGCGCTTGCCATCGTGAATAAAAGATGGATGTCTGTGGGATGCATCGGCTGATGTGGAAGACCTCAGAGGCGTGGTGTTGCTTCCCTTAATCGTCCTCTTCGCAGCCCTGAGGAGCCGTTAGTCCCTGCTAGCACTCTCTTCACATTAATAATGCAGTCTCTCTAACAGCGGTATTCAGCTCTAAATGCTCCACAGTAGAGGCTGTCCAAAACATCAATAGCTGCTCTGCAATATAACCCCATTTGATGCTGGGGCAAAGAGAAAAGTTACAAATGATAATTAATCCTTAAGGCATTCTTTCTAGAGCTATAGTGACTTCCTGTCTATCTCTATGGCACTATTACTTTTTTCCTCTTTTTTTTTTTTTTTTTTTTTTTTGGGGGGAGCAGTAAAGGGGTAGATGTAGGGGGAAGAGAGGAGGTGGAGAATTACTAATGCTGCTTTTTCCAGAGCTCAACATGACAAGGTGACAGAGGATGTACAAACAAGCAGAGATGGGCAGGAGATGGGCAGGAGACGGGAGAACGGAGACTCAGTCGGATACAGCTAGAATTTAATTTCGCTCTGGAGATCAGAAGGTCTCAAACAACGGAGTGCACTATTACTATGTACCAAACGCAAACAATTAATTCCCAAACTCCCTGAACTGGTACTGCTTGTGAAATAAGAAAGGAAAAAATTAAGCACAGCCCCTTTTTAATTGTCTCAAGGTTGCAACTGTTTATTATATGCCTTTGTGCTCTAAACGAAGGCTTACAACTGATCGGTGCAATATAAATGCAGTAATGGCTGCTGCTCTAAAATCTCCCTCCTCCGAAGGTAAGCACTGATTAAAGCCTCGGCCAGATGGACCACAGCAGTCCTCCACGTCGCAGTGTAGAGCCACCGACCGGGATCAAACATAGCAAAGGCCATCCAACAGCCAAGTGTCCCAACGCATGTGCTCTCAGCCACCAGCCTTGCATGCCACACACCATGACAATGAACAGAAAGAACGAATTTTACTCACTATTACTTCTAGCAAAAAGAGACTCAAAGAAGAACATCCAACAGTGTATGATACCCACTGCTCACAGATTTCTCACTATGACATTCATTCAGGCGAGACGATCCACAGAACAGACCTCTTTAACAGACTAAAATAACCTGCTATCTTTCAAACGATTAGTCGATAAATCTTGGTTTTCAAAAGAAAGCCCATCCATTAAGGATTATAAATGTGTAGTTATAACACCGCAGCTCTGAACAAATGATGACAAATGGATGTTCTTTTGGAGTCACAGGAATTTTCCCTGTATTCTTTCGACATCTCGTTTTGCTTTTACTCCACGCATCTGAGAAGCGTGTGATTGGTTTAGGTGAACCAAGGCCAGGTTCAACAGCGTGATACACACCTGAGACAAAAGCATGGCAGTTGTGTACTAAAGCTGTCATGATAAATTGATATGGGGTTGTGGGGCCTCGGTGAGGAGGTGACAGTTACGCTGGTCGAGCTGGCAAAAAGGTTTACTACTGTGTTGGGCAATGAAACAAGAACTGAAGCCACTGTCACGTTCACACAGGAAGGCTGGAAATGGAACTGGTGCTGTTGACTTATATAAGATATTTCAATGCGCTTTCTGTTTCATGTACAAGATGTGTTCACTGTATTACTCAGTGTTACTCAATCACTTTATTTGACTGGATGCACATGTGAATTTGGAATCATTGCAGTGGATTGTGATAGTCACTGGTCTAAAATGAAGTGGGTAGATTGTTATGGGGAACTCTTTAGATGTAATGTGTGTGAATGGGGCCAGCAGGTGGGATGTGACACATTCAATACACTTAAGGCTCATCATCATCATCAGAGACATCAGCAGCTGTAGTGAAGCTGAGGTGAGAGAGGGTCCGTGTTTTCTAAGCTGCAGCAGAAAATTAACGGCAGGTGGTCTTACAGGCTTGGCCGCTGATTATCAACAGTAGTATAACTATTCTTTAAATCGTGGACACTATGGGGAATTGATCCTATATTGAAAGATCGAAGGCTGGAAGGAAGGTCTGTCTGCTCAATCTGTGTAATGCGCTTCCTGACTTGGAGGAAAATTAAGATTTAACTGCTATGCAGAGGTTTAATGTAAAAAAAAAACAGCATCCTTACTGGATGTGCCTGAATTAATCTGCCATGATTAGCCACACCCATGAGAAAACATATCCGTCTGTGATTGGACAGAATGCTCAACACTCACAGAAACCAGTCAATACAGCTCATATATGTATTGGCATAATAATTACGATCATCAAAGCATCTCTCTTCATATACAGTACATGCTTTAAATCTTATCATCTATTTATTTGTTAATAGCTAGATGATAACAATACGTTCTTGCAGAAGCTATATTCTTCATGCTATGAGCTCTTTCCCCCACAGCTACAGCCGAACAAAAGCAAAGCAAGAAGCTAATGAATGTACACACAGTGTCTCAGTTGATAAAAGAAGTCAATGACGCTTAAAACCCCTCTGTGGTAAAGAAAGGACATTGTTGCAGAGGTTTTAAAAGAAGCTTCTGAAAAGAGAGGCAAATTTAACACAACTCGAGTTGACACCTTTGGAAGAGATTTATGAAGTGTATACCTTGCCGTCTTAAAATAAACCTGCGATGATAGAGGGTGAAAATTGAGATAAAAAAGTATTCACTTAACAACTACAAAATTTCACAATCAGTCGCAAAATTTATCACCATGTCTGTCGCATGTTTCAGCATGTCACGCTCCACTGAGAGGTTTCTGAAATAGAGCCGAAGTCTTGTTATGAAAAGAGGAAACTGGGTCTGTCTCCATACAGAAAAGAAACATGTCTATGGTATACTGATGTTATCTGTTAACCTTAAAATACTGTAGTGTTCAGGTTTTAAATATAAACAAGCGTCATCTGACTGATAGAAACTGCTTATTGAAAAATGATTAGTGTGTGTGTGTGTGTGTGTGTGTGTGCGCATGTGTGTGCACGTATGAATGATTCTTCCAACTGTGCTTAACTGACAGGATCTGCTCAATCTTCTGCTGCAAGCGAAACAAAAAGTATTCAAAATATTCCTAGATTCAGGGATAAAAAGTTAGGAATCAGTAAATCTGTGTCAAAAACTGGAAAATTGTACAACCTGGGTTAGATGCGATGTGATTACAAATGAAAAAGAAGTAGATATTAAAAAGTGCAATACAAATTTAAAAACGTGTGTGTGTGTGTGTGTGTGTGTGTGTATGTGGGCAGAATGGAGCAGGCAGAGTTCAATGTAATTAGTCCGATTGAGGACTGAAATGAGGCAGTGTAAAAGGAGCCTGGGGCTAGGAGTGGTGGTGGTGTGTGTGTGTGTGTGTGTGTGTGTGTGTGTGTGTGTGTGTGTGTGTGTGTGTGTGTATGCTTTAATTGTAGCTCAGTAGCTGGTAAGATCAGAGGTACTCCTGAAACAAAGGAGAGACACAGAACAAGGTGGTCATGCTGGCAATGTGGACGTGTGTGTATGTTTGTGTGTGTGTGTGTTTGTGTGTGTGTGTGAAATGACAACCACTAAATGATGTTTTACATACTCGGCTGTTGCTGAAAAATTAGCTCTTAAGGGAATATTATGTTCTATTCCATTATAAATAAAAAATAAAGCACTATTTCTTCCATCTTCACTAGACAAAACATGTCTCCCATCAAAACAAAGGAAAATATATTTTCAACGTCAATTAGCTGGGGCCGCACACAAAAGGCCCTTTTACAGGATGCAAAATAAATCAATTAGTCAGGTTGTTAGCCTGTTAGTCATTTCACAGACCCCTTTTGCTTTAATGGCTTTTTGACAGCTGATAAACGATGTCATTTACATTAGCTAGCCTGTTTTAAGACTGTTCAGCTTGTGGTCATGAATCGTGCCGTACACACACAATACAGCATAACAGAGCAAATCAGGCAAAATGGCCGACACACCGTATGACACACCGAAGGAGGTCTATTAATTTGTGTGCATTTAACTATGGTAGGCTTCATATGTGTGCAGACACAATGATTGAAATTTATTACAGCAGAAACACAGCAAGCATGCACACCCACTCACATTCACACACACATACACAAACACACACACACAAACACAAGCATGTAGGGGTGGAGGCAACCGCTGAAGTCACAGCTTCCATGTTCTCAAGGCCGAGCTTCTCAGCGTGGACGGAATGCCATTCTAATCCCTCACTTCTCTCGCTCCATCTGTCCCTGCTCTGCAACTGGTCAGACACACACTGAGAGAGGAACACACTGATCGTATGATTCATACAGGGCCCTTTCCTCCTTCAGCATCGTTTCTCAACTGCATGCTATTGGAATTCAACACGAATGACATTTATAATAATACGGTTTTACAACATTTTAATTCGCTCCGTACATTATGACATATGTTATGACAGTATACGGAAAATGACAAAGCCAGTTTTGGCTTATACATAAAGCAGGTTGGACCATATTCTTGTTTATACCACAGCACTGTTTAATTCATATCTGAATGATCAGATAGTTTCTAATCCGTTAACATGACAAACCCAGATTTGGTGTCTTCATACTTTTAAGAGAGGAAAAAGTGAGGGACTGTTTATAGCTACTATAACATATGTAATATCAGTAGCTAACCTGTTTTGCAAACATTGCATTAAATGTACCTATAAGTGATTAAAAAGCATGACATCATTCATTAATAAATTCAAAATTGGAATCATCAGCAGATAAATTTATTATAAGAGGAAAAGAAAAACGTGCTGTTACAGGAAAGTAATTGACTTCACAGTGTTAACAGTAACATTGGGCAGACTCACTTATCCAGATCAACTTACAATTTATACCAGTAGTTATATACGGTAGCTAAATGTTAAAGGCAGGGTCTCCAATTTTTGAAAGCCAATGTCGACATTTGAAATCACCAAAACAAACACACCCCTAACCCAAATGGGTCCCACCCCTGTACTGATAGCTCCACCCACACATACATACGTAACCCAGGCAAATAATGGAAATAAATGTGTCTTTATCATAGCTGAAAGGAAGAACAATGCGATTGCAGATAAACAAACAAGCAAAAATGACACACAAGCATAATCATGCAAAGGACGGCATATATTAGTTCTGTGAAACAAAGCAAAACCAACGTTACTCACCTATCGAGAAGGAAAAAAGCGCCTTGGCGTCTTAAGTAAAGTTGGCCACATATTCACAGATTGGAGTTTCCCGAGTCAATAACTCCTGAGCTAAACACTGTTACTACACAAAACGCGGTTGTAGCTGCCTCTCTACATTACTACGATAGAAAGGAGGTGTTATTTGTGTAGTAACAGCGTTTAGCTCAGGAGTTATTGACTCGGGAAACTCCAATCTGTGAATATGCGGCCAACTTCCTGCTCCTTCAGTTCTCTCCAGTGCTGGAAAGCTGATCCTATATTAACACGTCCTACTTCTTGCCTTATCGTAAGCCTTTCTTCGCTTTCTTTCTTTGTTTTTATCCTCCGTGTCAATGCATAAACCGCTTTCTGCTAATGTCACACATGCACACTGAACACTCTCCGCCGTGTATTGACAAGCCCCGCCCCTTTCTGCTCATTGGCTACACGTTTGTTTTGATTTTTGTTTATTATTCGGCCCGACTCAGTTTTCTGAAGCAATTCTCAAAAATCGGAGACCCTACCTTTAAGGGTCTTGCTCAAGGGCCAAGCAGTGGCAGGTTGGTGGACCTATGATTCAAGCTCTCAACCTATGAGAATTGAAAAATAGAACTAAGACAAACAAAGTGGTCTTAGTCCCAACGCAAGAAAACTGGCGTTGGGAAAAACTAACCAAATAATCAATGATTTAATCAAAATGGTTGGTCATATACAGTAGTATCAGTATATAAATAGGCATGAAGTACACAGATTTTTCTAGATTTCACCACAACTGGTTTTCCATAATCCACACAAAATGGACAGGAAAATATTTATCCAGAACACACACAGTAAGCTGACTGTCATTAGCTGGCTACTCAACTCGTATAAGAGTGGCGTGCATTTTGACTCGTTCTGCTGTTGGGTTAACAGCGATGCAGAGTTTGGAGGCAGTGGAGAAGCACTACGATGGCTCCTATCAGTGGCTTGCACACTGCAGATTTGTGAACTTACACAGAGGTTAATGGACTAACTCAAGTTTGTATGAGCTTCTATGAGAAGGGCCCTTGTATAATTAAATGAAACCTGCATGTGATTAAAACAATAAGCAGGCTGCTTTACTCTCTTTCTCTCTTTTATGAGTGTTGTTGGGAGGTTGATGAAAAATGAGGTATTTTCCCAGATTTTTTATGAAAACAATATAAACAATAACAGTGAAAGTTTAAGTAATAACATTGGGATACAAAATGTGTTTCCTTATTAAAATGTAAAAATGCAGACAGTATTAGATATCTAATCTAGGCACAAAAGCAGTCATTTTAGGCATAGCCTGAAGTGAATATTGATTTGTTTTTCATGGTGTTGACTTGGATAATAGATTAGATTACAACAGGATTAGTTTTTTTAATTATTAGCCTAATTAATTAACTAGAAATTACTGAATTTATTTATTTCACCAGTCAAGTCTTTATGCTAATCACAACACAAATGAAATGTACTGTAAACAGTGAAATATACTGTGCAGTCAGTGGACCAAAACAAAATCCCAAAAACATAAATTAACAATGGTGTAAACATTAGATAGCTTAACTATCTTTACTAGCTAGACATCCAAGGAAAACAGATAGAAACAGATTTCCATCTATGTAACAGAGGACGCTCTGTGGTGCTGTGGACAAAAAATGCATTCCAAATAAAAACATTATTGTAGCATATTGAAATTTGGAACCAATATGAATTACCATTAGTACAGCACACTTACTTTGTTACATCTGGCCATGAGGTACTTCCAGTGTTTTGGTCTGCTCTTCCGATTCATTGCAAATATTTTCAAGACTGCAGGGCTGATGTGGAAAAGTGTTCATTGTCAGTGATGCACAGCTCTGTCACTGTCACTTCTCTACACACATCAAGTCCTTGAATAAATGGCATTGTCAATTGCCAGTCATGCCAACGCTCATTCAATTTTGGTAAGCATGGGAAGATATTTCCTGCAACGATACCACTCATTTTTTTCACCCAGGAATTTCTCTCTCTTTTTCTATGTTCTGACTTATTCTACTTTAATCCATTCTTTGTTTCTATATTCCGGTTCAAACTGTTATGTCTAAGGGACATTTTGGAAATCATCAGAGTCTCTGTATCCTCATATTGTGCCATTTTTCAGAATAAGCGGTGTAAATAAACATAAACTACACTGACGAAGACTATAGTAACAACACAAAAGAGCATCATGGTTTAGGGGCAGAATTTGCACCTCTAATTAGAGTATGGAAGAAAAAAAATTAAAAAAAATTCTGTACCACAAGCTTCTTATAGAAATTACAGAAGACATCAGAAACATATTTATTTATAAACATTTTGAGCATTTTTTTTCCCTATGCAATGAATTTATTTTACTTTTAAAGTAAACCAAAAATTATTTTATGCTGCCTTTTTTTTCAGAATTTGTGAAATTCCCCTTTAAATAACTTTAAATTCCCCTTTAAATTCCAGGATTAACGTGGCTCAGTCCTGAAGTATGTTATCATATCCAATAAGATTCAGCAATGAATGTACAGCCTGAAAGCATGAAAAAGCATGAAAAAGGCATAGAAACACCAACGTCTACAGTTATTGTTTTTTTGTCACTTCAAGTTTAAGGTAAATGAAATACTATCAATCACCTGAGTGTTTGGGTTCTTATGACTGTATATTTAGGTCTAAATGCTGTGTGTTGCACTAAATTAAATATGCCTATCGTGTAGTCTCTATTCCTGAGAAAATACAATATGTCTTTACTCCGTGATCAAACAAGTTAACTCGTGGACTCGATATATTAATTTGTGGACACATTTATTTAAAGAGAGAAAACAACAGCAGCATGTGATGAGGCTGGTAATAAGTGGAGACTGCAGACGAATGTGACTTTCCTGCAGTTCTACCTGCGTGCGCACGGCTGGGAGGCCCCGGCGGCCTCACCACTGGGAAGCGTGTTTCATATTTCATACGCTCACTGGGCCCTGATGCCAACAGTCATTCTTATCCAGTCGGCTGAACACCGGGGGATGAGGAGCTTTTGTGTTTCTGTAGGTACGGAGCAGGTTCAGAGACGATAAGCGCACAACTGTAATTCGTTTTCCAGCCCCATGATTTGCTCCTATTGTATGAGCACAGCGGCGCGATAAATCCCCTTCCGCATTAAATGACACCTCAGGTATTTTTTTCCACCCGCAACTTTCTCCTACCAAATTCAGGCTACGTCCCAAATCGCAGACTACCGTGCTGAAGAGCATGTCAAAGGAACACACAGTCTGTGACTGTGACTTATTATTGTTGTGTGTTAGTGGGTCCCTAACGGCCTGTTGCACATGCAAAAACTACGTGTAAAGTGTTTGTTCTGGGTCGGAAACATGTTTGTAATTGGGATCAATTTGTTTCTATTAGAAATGATGCCGTTGATAATGGGAAAAGTCACGATTTGCTTGTTTTATACTGTTTGCAACACGTGGTTCATGTCGGTAGAAGTGGAACTGAGAACTGAGATTACACACAATCACACCACGCCACACCACACACACACCACACTACACGCACACACACATATACATATTTCTATGTATATTTGTATGTTTCTGTGTATGTTTCTGTGTGTGCGTGCGTGCATGAGTGCGTGCGTGTGTGTGGTGTCTAATCTCAATCATTTAGAATAAACACACACATTGTCCCGTCAGTAGTTTCTACGCATGCGCACTTCACTTTCATTCTTCACTTCACGCACCCACAGCTTTGTTTTAATGCTGTAGGCGTTTTCTGATCCGTATGAAATAATGTAAACATGTACTTCCTTTGCTCGAAACGTTCTCTAATAAAGTAACAGTAATGAAGTGAACAAACAGAAGATGAACTATAAAAGCGCGCTGCTGTAGGACAATGATAATAATAATAATAATAATAATAATAATAACAATAATAATAATAATAATAAAGGACAAACACCTGGATGTCCTTTTCTCCATTTGTGAATTGGGGGGTTTAATTTCCAGGTTTGTTGTTCAGTATAGTCTAAATAGCACATTAGTATAACCTCTTTAGATCGTACTTTACAGGTTTAAAGTAGCACGCCTTTTGGACGTGTATAGTATAACGTGGATGAAGCCGTATACACCTTTCCTCCCGCGGACACGCGCTTTTCACTCTTCCCCGGACGTGAACGCGCCACCCCTTTTGTATCTGCGCGCAGCCAATCAGATTTCACACGCGCCTAGCAGGGCGCTCCTTAAATGGTGTGAAGGAAATGGGACGCTCGCACTAGCTCTCTCGGTTTAAGGCAGAGCGCTGTATAGGGTTTTTTTTTATTTTCTTATGTTTATCGTTTTATTTCCCGTTTCATTTCCTTGTTGCGTTCATTTGAGGATAGAAAGAAATCTCTGCCGCACGCAAGCTTCAATATCCGCCGCACGAAACCGCGCCGCTGCCTCATTTATTGTCTGAGCGTCCGATTGTCCTTGGGAGCGTCTGTGTATCTGTCTGTCTGTCCGTCTCCTAAACATCACACACAAGTCCATCCGACTTCCCTTTACTCCAAGTGTCAAAGCCCGGAAAGCAGAATGGTCATGGTGAGTAACGGAGCCCATTTATTATTTATGCTGCGAAGCTTCGATCCAGCTGTTATTTATAGCAGTATAATTAACATCCAGTAAAAAAAAATGTGTAATATGGTTAAAAAAAAAAAAAAAAAAGGTAAAATAAGTGAAAAGTTGTTTTCTGTATAATGTAATGAGGGATGAGGACAGAATATGGTTCAGTAATTCAGTAGTCACTATTGAACTCTACACAGATATGATTACAGCTCCGGTAGGCAATCGAGGTGTGTG
This sequence comes from Tachysurus vachellii, assembly GCF_030014155.1. NCBI lineage: Eukaryota > Metazoa > Chordata > Actinopteri > Siluriformes > Bagridae > Tachysurus > Tachysurus vachellii. The sequence goes on from NC_083470.1 coordinate 10,391,632, forward strand.
TGTGTGTGTGTGTGTGTGTATCCGGTGCTTATACAAAGAGCATGTGAGACGTTCCCCAAAATTCTTCTGTTCTCAAACCACTATTTATTTATTTATTTATTTTATTTTATTTTGTAGTATTCTTGTTTAACTTTGTGAACAGAAGCAATTCACTGTCAGTTTCATACTGCACATGCATACATACATACATACACCACAGAGAAACCCGTAGTAGCTAAATATATCTGTGACTTCTGTAATGAGCTTAAATGAAATCCCACTTGCATTTTCGAGTGCATCTGTTACGGAAATCTGTAAACAATCTGTAAAAAAAAAAAAATTCAATAAAATGTTTTATTGTGCCTCTTATTTGATGAGACGACACCTTAGAACACTATATTTATAGCTATACCTTTTTTTTTTCTCAAAATACTGCAAAACCCATAAAGGGTGTCCATTAAAGAGATCAACGCAGATTGACGTTATGTAAATTATATATTAGTGCTCATTAAAATTTTAGGTGTGTGAGTGTGTCTGAAGGGGTGAGGCATCCTGCTGAAATCAGTGCACGCTTTTAGTGTGCATGCATTAGTGGTTAATTTATATACCCAGTGCTGCGCCGGCATCCTATCACTGTAGTGCCTGTAAGTGCACACTCAAGCACGGAGCTCAGCAACGATTGATTGGTTTTGCTGGTACGGAAAAAGGCTTCTCTTTGCCAAGGCGTCAGTGCTCCTGTCTGCTAGGTTGCCAGAGCGAAAGGTGTTAATTTTTCCAGGGGAGTGGAGATGATGGGCAGCTGAGGCAGCGAGTGATGCTATAGGGGTGGGTGGGGCTATGTCGACTGCACCCAATGACGAGGGAGCTGGGAGTGGGGCTGCAGCGTTTGGCTCGCGCCAAAGCCTGTGCATTCACAAGCAGCTGCGCTCAGAGGAGGAATGCCCACTCTTGCTCTTGCTCACCGCACGCTGCCTCACTACCGCTGAGCCGCATTCAGACAGACAGAGAGAGATAGGGAGAACGAGAGAGCTCAGAGAGAGAGGGGACATTTACACCGCTGCGGGAGAGAACCCTGCTCGCCGGCTCACAAATGGAGTGGAATGGGTTTAAAATGGTAAGGATGCTGCAGTGATTTTTTGTCCCTCTCTTCATGTGTGCGTCTGTGTTTTTGTCCTTGCCATGTTTCGGTACCTTCCGCTGCAGTACCCGCATTAGACAGGCTCCCACTTTCTCGTTCTCTTTCTCTGTGAGGAGAAGCACTTGGCCTCTAGAAATATGGATGGAAGGAGAGAGGGAGAAGAAAGGAAAGAGGAATGAAGGAGGGATAATGAGGAAGGAGAGGCAGGACAGGGCGGCTGCAGCTTGTTTGATGTCTGGTTTTAAAAGCTGTTTTACGACTAAGGAGGCGTGCAGAATCTTAATGAACACCTTTAGATCTGCACTCACTCTCTCTAAGCAATGCGGGAGATCTTTGGTGCAGATTTACACAGTGTCTGTATGTGTGTCTGTGTGTGTATCTAGGTATGTAAAACTCTTTTTATTTTCCTGATTTCCTAATGAACAATGTTATAGTTTAACATTTTGTGATTATTAACAGAAATATTTTCATGCTGATATGCAGTGCGAATTGCATAACTGCATGGCAGCGTGCATTCTCTTGCATGAGTTTGTAAATGAGTATGAGTGGGAGTGACCCAGCATGTGACAGTGAGCGTGTATGTGTGTGTGTATATACGTGTGTGTAAATGTTGGATACTGTTCTGTATGTAAGTCTATATGCTTTCCTTTGTGTAAACATATGAAAATCACCAGCTGTGTGTACATTTTCTGTAAATAAAATTGTGAGGGTAATAGAGGAGACTGCAGTGTACATGCATGTGTGAGTGTGTGTGTATCCATTGTTGACTAAGGGCTCAGAGGCTGCCTCGCCCGGCTGTCACCAGGCTAGTAAGAGACTGTGCCTGCCAGGAACCAACTCTCCCCACAAGGAAGTGAGGGAGGGAGGAAAAAAGATGGAAAGTGAGCAAGAGAGAAAGAGAGAGAAACTACAAAACTACACAAAATCAAAAAATACTAGGCCTATGTTGTCAACATCTGTTAGTATATTAGCAGGACAATATAATTGCAGGGTAGCTGACGCATAATATTGCACGCGTTAATTGTTGAATGAAATGACACGGCTGTCAAACATTAGACAACATTTGAATATTTTTTAAACAATGTCCTCCTCCACTGCTTAGACACTTTTACTGTTTAGTTATTTGTATCCAAAAATGTGGGCAGCATTATTCTTCTTCTTCTTTTTTTTTTTTCAACTAAATGTTTGACTGTTTGTGTGTGGGCTTTAACATGCAATCAAAATGCTAATTGAAAAGGGAGCACTTTCCTGCAGAGAATCCTGCTGTACCTTATGCTGTGTGTGTGTGTGTGTGTGTGTGTGTGTGTGTGTGTGCAGGGTATTGTAGTGTAATAGCGAATGTTGAAGGATTCAGGAGGCGTACAGATGGATAGAGAGAAGATGCGTTCCTAGATGTTTCAGATGCTGAATTGATTAGCGCACCTCCTCCGCAGTCCCCTGCTCCCATGACCGCTGTGCACAGTTCACCTTCTCCTCCATTTCTCTCCACCGCTGCTCGCTCTCCTCCCTCACTCCTTTCTTCTCTCCACCTCCTCTCTTCCATACGTAAGCCACACCAGTCTACCCCAGGGCATTTTCCTTTATTGTCCAGCTCCAAGGTTGCATATCAATGCTAATAAGTCCGTGGCTAGACTGAATATTAAAAGGCAGAGGATGGAGGCGCAGGTGGGCAGTAGAGAGCGAGAAAGAAAACGAGAAAGACTGACTGCTGAGCTTTCAGGGCCAGGCAGCATGGGTGAGAGAATAGCTCCAGGAAGTGTGATGGCTGGGTGGGAGACTTTGCACCCCTCTTCCATGAGCGTGACTACATATGACACCGGAGTGACATAGGCAGCCAGATGATTTATTTCAGAGTGAAGAAAAGAGAGAGAAAGAAAGGAATGCAAGAAGGAAAGAAGAGGGAGAAAGAAATGGCACCCCACTCTTTAATTCTTACAAACTGCAATGAATTATAGAGGCTGTATCGTTTTGTCACTAACCTACTGCAGTGTCTGGTGGGATTACAGGATTTATTATGTAGTAAAAAAAAAAAGACATAACTAGTGCAAAATAGGGTGTGCTTAAAGAGAATAAAATATGTTGAGAATTAAATAAAATAGCCTGAATTATTATCCAGAGGGCTCTGTCTCTCAACGCGTCCATCCCTATCTACTTTATTCCACTGCAGGGAAGCACAGTGAGTTTATATGGCGAATTCGTCCTGCCCTTTTCTATTGGTCTCAGGTGGTGGCGCTGTAGAGCCTTCATGTGCATGTCTCCAGCAGCTTTACCTATAGTCCACTAAGTGCTTTTCAGTGCCCAGAGCACTTCTAACAGTATTTCCGTTCCACTTTTAAACGGTAAATGAAATAATTACACCAATATAAAAGCACCTACAGTATACATTATTCGAAGAAATGAACCGTCTTGACTGTACTTTTACTCACTTTATTACAACATTAATACATTGTAATTCATCAGTAATTAATGTCGGATTACACATTTTTACTCACTGTGTGCTTTTTTGTGAGAATCTGCATAACACACACCAATCAGTACAGCTGACTACACAGATAGAGAGATGTTTATGACTGATGCGTGATCACAGCAATTAAATACGGTCTCTGCTCATGGCTCATGGACGAGTGGCCAGTGAGAACGCACTGAGGATGCAATGAAAATATACTATATTCACACCCAAAATCTATATTCTTATCATTTCTTTCTACACTGTAGGAATGAAGGATATATTCATAAAACAGAATACAACAAATGGACCTTATTGAATCATAAGAGATCACTAGGTATCAGTCACAGGTACTAATGCATCAGACAGATGATATTCTACTGATTTATTTTCTTTCTTAACCTTCATTTGACCTTTTCTTAACCTGGGTAGTCACAGTCAGTCCAAAATCGAGAAGAAAGCAGAACAATAGCACTTATAACAGCGCTGCGAAACTAATGAATTGTGTTGTCATTCATTATTATTCAGTTAATTTGAATATTGTTAATTATAGAGAAACAAACCTCTAAGTATTATTCTAATCAGAACAGTAGCTCATCTCAGCAAACAGAATTCATTATATTACATTTATGTCTTTGTATATATCAATATCATTAGCGTTATCTACCTTATGCACGCATTTTCTTTAAGATTAAATGTACTCTATATTTCCCCTATATTTCTCTTTACACTGAGAAGATATAGCACAGATAAAGTTCAAGTCTCAGATCAGCATCAAGACGACAAACACGCTGGAATTTTTTAAATGAGCACTTCTTTTTTTCAGGTGTTTTTGTGCGTCAGTCCATGTTTTAGAGTCACACTGCCTTTTTGATAAGGCCACATTAAGAGGTCTTTAATGGGATAAGACTAAGTTGACAGTTATTATAGCTTTTTATTATCTCGTGAAGCTCAGTTGGATATAGAATTAAGTAGGGTAATTTTGGGAGTCTTGACATCTTTCAGAAGGCAAATTATCTTAGGTAAGCAAAGGTTAAGAAGCCAAGTGTATTCAAACAAAATCTGCTCTGCACATTGTCGGGATTTTATGCTTCATTTTTTTAAGCAGACTTCATTTTAGTGTGAAAGCTAAATATACATGAATACCAACAAAACGTTTTAGTTAAAATTTTAATAGGCTTCCACAGTGATTTCTCTCATTTATTCATCTGCATTCTCCCTGCAGACAGCTGAGGCAAAAGAGAACGAGATGGCAAGAGGTGGAGAAAGCGAGTGTTTGCTCTTAAGCAGGCTTCACAAGCCTAATTCCTCTGGCGCAAATTCAAAGTGCCACGCACAGACATCCGCTAATCAGCTGGATACTCTCTCTCTCTCTCTCTCTTTCTCTCTCTCTCTCTCTCTCTCTCTCTCTCTCTCTCCATCTCACAGAAATACACACAAAACATACACACAGTTGACATGCAAAGCCACGGTTCTTGGATGGTCTCACCTACTGCTGCCTCACTAAATCCGTATTCCACACAACACCGTCCCTAAAGCTGATTATCATTCAGCACTCATCGTCACATGTGGAAGATTTTCTTTTGTTTCTGCCTCCTGCTCTTCTTTTTCCTTCTCACTACCTCTGTCCATCTATCCTCTTCTTTCTCAGCATCTGTCCATCTCTCTTACTCCTTTTTCTCAGCTTTTCTTTGACTCATTCACCCCCTAGCTATCCTCTCTGTTTCTCTCTATCCTCCCCGCTTCGTCCCTCCCCCGACATGTTTTGGTATTCGTACAGACGTTTGGATTTTGGTGGCAGCCTCTCCTGAGACTGTGCACAAACTACACATTTTCTCTTACATTTTTTACCTCAGGAAAAGGCAGCAAAAGCAGCAGCACACAAGCTCTTACCACAAGCTATCAGCACTAGCTGCTCAAAAGCTCACCTGCTGCGGGGCAGGAAAGGACACCTCAAGGTCATTCATTCATATAATAGCAGCATGTATCGGATGTCTATGGGTATGAATTTAGGTGACAAAGTGTCTATCTCTAGCACAAGGGTGATGAAAGGATTAGCACCCGGTTCATTACGGTCGCGCGCTAATCTCAATTTAAATGGTTTGAAAGGTTTGAATGGAAAGTAAAATGTTCTCAGGTACTCCGGGAACAGAGGGAATTAATAAAAGAGCATAAAGCAAGAATGGAAGAAAAGAAGGTGACAGTTAGCATAAATGTCAACGATAGTTTTAGCCTCTGAACGCTAGCGGCACAGGGCCAAAGTTCAGGGAAGTTAAGGCTTTCCGCTCTATATTGCACGGCTATTCCCACAATGCAGTCTGACAGAGAAAGGGCAAACGGCATGATGAAAAAATCATCTTGATCAAAACAGTATCCATAGATACAATATTGCTGGCATTTCAAAAAGGTATTGTATTGTGCAAAGTCTTACCCTTAGAGATCTCACTGTGGCCGTAGATCTCTCACTGTCAGCCAGAGTTAGCTTGATTAGTCTCAAGAACAGACCTCGGGAACAAATTTAGTTTTAATTTTTTTTTTAATGTCCTTTGCTTTTTCTTTTTATATGTTACAATGTGTTACTATGTAACTTAATTTTTTTTTTATTAAACACTATCACAGTAATTACACCAGTCTGGAAAGCATAAAAACGGCCTCTCAGTCCTTACACCCTAGGCGCCAGTGAGCAGCAGTGATCTGCATGGACATATATATATATATATATATATATATATATATATATATATATATATATATATATATATATATATATATATATATATATATATACTGTATATATGAGCTTTGATTGTACTCTATGGACATTTTCAATTAAACTGTAGCCCACTAGTAGAAGATTAATCTGCTGCTTTGAATTCCCGCCACATTTTGTGCTTTTGTTGAGATTCTGCAGGGGAGTTATATCCTCGGCCATGAGACTCCATTAGCTCTTTGTTTTCCTGCTGCAGCAGACGCTTTGCCTGCTGTATATTCTGACCCATATCTCCGACACAAAGATGACTTTCACTGTTGTTTGTTGTCAACTAACAAAAATAATAATATAATAAAAAGATTGCATAGGAAAAAATTGTGGCCAGAATACAGGAGGAGCTTTTTGGCCAACGAAGAATCTTAAAGTCTCAATAAGGCATTTTAGTCAATAACATTACACATACTGGCCATTTTAATAGCAATACCTGTACCCCTGGAACCAACCAAGCTTTATAACCATGGTGAGCAGAAAAGAATCTCAAGAACGCACAAGATCATGAACCTTTAGGTAGATGGGCTATGACAGCGGAATACCACATGGGGTTCACTCATTCAGCCAAGAACTGGAACTTAAGGCTACAGATTCACTGAAACTGGACAGTTAAACATTGTCCGGTGCTTCTTCACTAGCCTTAGAGTGTAAAGAGCGGTTATTTGAGTAACCCTAGTCTTCATGTCAAATCAGATCAGTCTATCCTTGTTCCTCTGTCTTTTTTTCTCTTACACCATTCTGGGTAAATTTATATGTGAAAATCCCAGGAGTTTTTTTTTAAATATTCAATTCAGCATGTGATGCTCTTGACCTGTATTTGCAAAATCGTATGCATTTCGCTGGTGGTACTTGACTGGCTGATATGAAAATTTCATGAATGATCATGTGTGCAAATGTTTCTAGTAAGGTGGTGTGTAGGTAGGTAGGTAGGTAGGTAGGTAGGTAGGTAGGTAGATAGATAGATAGATAGATAGATAGATAGATAGATAGATAGATAGATAGATAGATAGATAGATAGATAGATCAACTTTAACAGTACAGTACAAGGACAAGCTCTTCAAGAACAACATCAAATCAACAGCGCACTGCTACAGGAAACATTGTGCTAGATTAACTCTTTATTTAGTGTAGAAATTGCTGAGACAACAGCAGGATGTTTCATGCAGTTAGTCGTAGCTCAGTTCTACTATTGCATTTTGTAATGGAATGACATGTCTGGCATGGTGCATATATTAATATAATAAATAATCTGGAGCTCATAACTACAAGGTGCTTTATAAAGTGTTGTTCACAAGGGCATTAACCATATAATGTCGGCATGAGACTGCTAGCGGTTTGAGTACCTTCTAATACTTGTCTGTCATTTGGACATTAAAACTGATAGCATATATTAAATGGCTGCCCCAGCTAATTACTCAGTCAGTCTTATATCAGCGATCTGTGTGCTGTCTTATAAAAACAGATGCAGCAGTTCAGATTCTAATCAATAACTGAATCAATCATGAAATTGTTTTGCTGTGATAAGATGCATGATGATTTTGATATACAGGAAGGGAAAGTGACTGACTGACACATGGCTTGCACTTTGATATTAAAAGATATATTAGAGCATAGAGGCAGAAAAAGAAATTTAATATAATATTTGTTTTCGTAACATTCAGAATACTTGAAAGTCAAAGAGAAGTAAAAGAATAGCATAATAAAAGGAAGAGGAGTGTGTAGGTAGAAGAGGGTGAAGAAGAGGGACTGGAAGAAAAAAGTGTTAATGAAAGGGGAACACTCTCAGTAGTAGGAAAGAGAGGAGCAGCTGCAGGAAGATGAGGACACTGAGATTAGATTAGCTCAACTTCAGCCTCACTTTAGGGCCTGTGTGTGTGTGTGTGTGTGTGTGTGTGTGTGTGTATGGGTGGGTGGGTAGATGTGTGTTCAGGAGCATGTCTCATCCTCACAGGAACGTGAAGCTGCAGTCAGCACATTTTCCCTTCTACCGGCTCCCACCCTTACTTACTCGCAGGCTCTTTGCGCTGCTTTTAATACCTTGCTACAATGAACAAATATTACCCTAATGACTTAAAAAGAGAGAACTCTAAATGCAAACTGGAATTTACACTGTACAACATTCATTCTAGTTTCTTGCTATATCCAGCAAGGATTCAAGCTTAAATTAATTTAGATAACAAGCCTTCCCATCTTCATCAAGCGACCACACAAAAACTGTACCTGGAAGTGACCTCATTCCCTAACGCAGGAAGTCGGGAAGGTCTCCTCAGTGCCAAGTTCTGCACATGATGTCAAATCAACATGGTTGCTCCCAGTATCAGCAGGAAACAAAAAAGCAGCACTTCTTAACTATTAAAGAAGCCATGCTGTAAATACAAGTATCTGCTTTAGATTAATGAACATACAGACATATTCGCTTTTTAAATCTATAACACTCATTTGAGAGTTCACTGTTAGGAGGCAGTATATACTGTACAACTCTTATCCCTGTTGTTAGCTGCATACATTTTTGTAAAACATATAGATAGATAGATAGATAGATAGATAGATAGATAGATAGATAGATAGATAGATAGATAGATAGATAGATAGATAGATGCATATTGCAAAATATATATTGCAAACTGTACCTTTAAATACAAACTTGTGAAATAGCAGCGCATATGTTCTTGTCAAGTAGGTGAAATGAAGCTAGTTACATTGTGTGTGTGTGTGTGTGTGTGTGTGTGTGTGTGTGTGTGTGTGTGTGAGTTAGTGGTACATGGCAGAGAGAAACTGCACAGGTGCACCAGCATTCTGCTACCTGCCAACTACCTGCAGCCATGTCAACAGAGCACCTGGAGCTGACACAGCTTAAGCCAAGTGCACGCACAGACACAATTTAACACACACACACAAACACACGTGGGCATGCAGATGCTGTAGCTACAGCCCAGCGGTCTGGATGCGCGGAGAGAAACTAAAGCACAGCACTAATCTTAAGCTGCGAGCTGTGCTGTGTAAGGCAAAGATTCCCCAAAGCACCTCCAGCAAGGTCACTTTTACTTTACCAGAGAGAAGTCCCTCACTGCTAGCGTGGCACACACAGCGCTGAGTGTGTGTACTAAAAAAAGAGGAATAACGTGAATAAAAAAGAAGGGAATGTGAGACGGAATGAAGGGTGCAACCATGATTGGCAGATAAAGACAAGGCCATACTCTCTTTCTTTTCATCACGAACCCCGCACATGATTCGTATTTCCTAATAACACTAGACCATCGACAGAAATAGCTTCAGAGCCACTGAATTTTTAGCTATTATGTGAGAGTAGCATGCCATCTAATGAGGCTTTCTCGGTAGTATGAAAAATTCATGCCGGATTAATGGAGGTATGGGCAACTAGTGTTAAGGCTTGTGGAGTTCCTACACACACTCAGACAAACACAGTATTCATTCTCAATGAAAGCTGAAAACCTGAATTTCCTGGAAGTGACCATTAAAGTCACAACAAAAGCGATTGAACAAAATCTACATTTTTGGTTCCATGTGTTCATTTGTATTTCTAAGCTTGTAATGTAGGCAGCAGAAATTATGAACAGCAAGAAAACAAACAAATTTGTCATTGTGACTCGATTAGATAGCGATGCATTGCATACACAAGCATTTTCCATCCAGAATTAAAATTTTTTGTGGAAGTCATCTGATGTTCATTATATACATTCTCCATTCTTGTGTGTGGACCCCACACTTGCCTGATGCTGCCAGTGAAACCATGGAAACCGTTAGTAAGCTAAAGATGGGAACATTCACAAGCTATCAACGTAGAGCTATTTAAGCGACGTGAGGCGAAAAATTGCAGCCGGTATTAGCGCTGCATTACTGGTCGTGCTGGTTGGATAGGCAGAAGGCCAAAATCTCTCACATTTGAGCTGGAAGCCAGAGCAGAGAGCCACTGGAGCCACACAAATTCAAGTGTCGCATCAAGATGCTCAACAATTTTCTGCTTGCCTTAGTGCGGCGCTGGGAAGCAGCCAGTTTCCAAATGAAGCCAGCCGTCCCATATTGGACTGGACCAGACTGGACCGGACTGGAGGGTTCTTTCTGTCCTTTGGGATGCTGTCAAGAGCAGTGAAAAAAACTTTCTCTATTGGACCAAAAGTGAACACAGTGAAAGGGTGCATGGACCGGAAAACAATTAAACAGTTCACCGATTTGTAAAATAAATGCTCTAAAGCTTTAGGATATGTATAAATTAATTAATTATGTTTGTTATTGTGATTTGGATGTAACGCATGAAAGAAAGTTCATTTTAAACTACTGCATGTATAATTAAACAGGATTGTAGTAGCCTCGTATCATTGGTTGAACATCCTTGTTACTGCATTAGCCATGTTGTCAAACGGAGTGCTAATGCACCGATGTTGACGAGGTGCAGGAAAGGTTAATTTAAGGCCAATAAGGGATCCATGGCCTGGCATCAAACACAGCCAGGGAGAGGGAAAGATGGAGAAAGGGGGCAGCTGGCTGGGTTTAGGGTATGAGAGTGGGCTGGGAGAAGACGCAGGTGTCTCTCTAAATCTGTATCCCAGAGGGGAAAAGGCAGCCAGTGCCACTGATTCTACCAGTCTACCAGTCTCGTCTCTGCTCTCCTCTTTTAGTAACCTCTTCTCCACTCCCACCTCGTCACCTCATCTCTCTTCTGCTCCTACAGTAGCTTTTTCTCCCCCCTTTCAAAATGGATCATTTTTAAGAAACCGTTTTTAACTTGCCAGGATGAAATAATGTAAAACAGACTGTTTGGAGTCTATAATTAGCTTATTTTAATATCACGGAATGGTCTCAGAGTGTCCTTATTATCTAGATTCTGGGTTTGCACATGAATTCATTTTCTGCATTTTAAAAATGACAAGCAAATGAAGGGGATTTAAGTGCCTGATGATCCATTTGATTTGCAATTAAACACTTGAACAATCAATTATTGCTTCCTCTCCAAATGATTCTGCTGGCAAGAAAATATGCTTTATTTAAGTTCTGAATTTATGCAAAGACGATTAACTCTGCACTCAACACATGACTTGATAGTGTAGAGGGAAAACCCGTAAAGACAAATTCTGTCTAGAACGATTCAAATTATGAATCTTCATAAAATGGGAATACGAATTGTCACTCGTCGTGTGGAAAGAAGGACAAGGAAAGAAAAATTTGGCCAGCTGTTTTTGTAAATTCTTCTACATATTTCAGGATTGTCCATAATTCAGTCACTTGAAACCATATGGAGTGAAGTTCCTCCATCGGGAGAAAGAAAGGTCAGAGAGATTCCGCAGAAAATGATTTGATTTCACAACCGGACCATCCGAGGACCAGCAGAGACACAAAGGCAGAGAAAACGAATCAGTGCTTGGCCAGATGCACAGCTGCTCCAGCCTGTTCCATGCTTAATGAGACCTGCAGTAATGTAACAGATAATGCAATCAGGCTGTGACACTCTCCCAGCCTTCACCATGCAACCAGAGATACAGAGCGAATCAAGCAGGGAGAGAAAGATGAATATTGACATTGTTGATTTTAAACTCTGTCTTTCGTATAACAAGATAAGCATTTATAGAAGAAGAGGAATAACGTGTATTCCTGTTTAAGACTGAGGGTAAAAGAAACATATAGATTTACATATAGTTTACAGACATTTATACTTTTTGATTCAAATCACTTAGAGGACACACTTGAACTTCCATCTTCACTACTGAAACGTTTGCAATTACTGATCTGTCTAATTGTCAAGACCATTCAATAAATATTGTGCTAGATTTGACACTTGATTGTAGGCCTATTGATATTCTGTCCATTTTTCTCTGTTTCTCCTCATACTCGTGCAGTTTTTTTGCCGAAATGTTTGTCTCTATGTATTCATGACTAAAGTGTTTATTTAGATTTTATTTCACATTACTGAGCTGAAAGCTTTCTCCATTTACCTTCACAGAAAGCGAAGGCGCCACATCAGCACATCTTTCAAGTAGGAAAATTGCATGGAAATTATTACCATTGTAAAATGTTGTAAAGGGCGGGGCTTCCATGGGGTCAGTTAATATCTGAGAGTTCAAATGACCTACACAGATTCATATATCCTTAATAAAGTATACTGCCACTGTGGCGTATGTTTGAGTGACAGCTCGTACTAACACACTGCAGTTTTGAAATATAGAGCTCCTACGCAAGCTGCGTGGCTGGCAGGTCTGTGAAGAGATACTTGCACGCAGAACCATTTGACTAGAAAGAGAAAGGAAGAAGAGACGATATAGAAAACGCAACCCATTTGCTAAAGTAGATGCTGATCGAGCTGAGCAGACTCGAGGCTTGGCGTCTCACATTAGTGCTAGGATTGATTAGCCAGAGCATCTGTTTGACCCGGAGCTCCTCTGCAGCCAGGAGGAGGCGTCCCAGAGAGCCAAAACACAGCGATTAAAAATTAAAAATCAATACGTACACAGAACTTACCTGACCTGTTCTAAGGATACAAGAAATGTATAATGCCTCAGACCTAAATTGGTTTGGACAGCTTTAGTTCCCTCTGGCATTTCAGCGTACATGCACAAGCTCAACTTCAACCTCTGATAACCCACTGAAGAACTCCCAGCTGGTTGGAAGCTTCTCCTTATTATTTATAGCTGCCGTGAAATGTGATTTTGAGCACCGACATTTCAACAGCTTCCAGCTGAATATCAGTACAGATGGTTATCTATGGAAGATATGTAATCTGCCTTGTACTGGTAAATTACTTTGGTTAATATTCTCCTCATGCACTACCTCCTGTCAAAGAATGGAAGAGAAATTGTGAGTTGAAGTCATGGTTCAGGTCAGCCAGCACAAATAAATTGGAAGCCTTGTTTGCAAAAAAAGAGAGAACAATTCTTGTCTTTTTTCCTGTTTTTCTGTTTTTCTGGTCTGTTTGATTAGTTTTAAGACTACAGGATGCCTCAATCACCAATCGATGCTCCAAGTTGGCCTCCAAATCGTGCAAAGTGCAGATCACTCACACACACACACCACACACACACACACACACACACACACACACACACACATGCAGTGTTCTTCTTGGTACGTTGGGTTAGATCAAAGTCAGCTGAGTGAGAAAGGCGATGGCGATGATGGCGGTTATGTTTAGTGTGTTACACATCACACCAGCAGGTGGAGTAAACACAGAGCAAAAAAAGCTGCTCACTCCTTTAGGGCTTGATGCGACATGGCTAAAAAAAATAAATAAATAAAGCACACATTCCTCTGATGCAAAATGCTGTTGCAGCCATTTGTAATTACATGGTTTTCTATCAATAACATGTTTCACTGGCATAGTGTGTGTGTGTGTGTGTGTGTGTGTAAGAGAGCAAGAGAGAGAGACAAAAAGAGATAAAGTATGCTGCTTTATTGCCCTGAAATTGTAAGTAATATTTTCTGCTAACTGTGATTTCTCATATTCTGATTTGCCTATTTAAACATTATGCCTCCAAGGAAGAAGCATTTAAAGGAGGAATTCAGTATTGTTGAAGCAAATTGCCTTACAGTTTACTACCTTGTATTGTGAATCTTTTCACAGACCTACCATGAAAGCTGGTTTCATTTCAAACTTGCAAGCTTCCATTTAAGCAATGCATGCTTTAAGGACGGTGTAATTATTGCTTACCGAGCCTTTTATTTTTATTCCCAAAATGATATTTTGATTTATAAAGCTTGAGCAGAACTGCAAAGAATCCTATTGCATTGTCACTTCCCTGTAATTCGCCACTTCTGACTGTTAAACAATATCAGCCTACACGTTCTTCTACCCACATGCTTTTCTTAATAAATAGTTAAACTTGGCCAACTAAAATAAAAACATTTGTACAATAATGGCTGTGTGGTTGTAAATCACATTGTGGGGAAGTGATAAGGTTTTGTACAGTTCTGCTCAGCCCTAAAATAAAAAAAACAAAAAACAAAGAAAAGATAACTGAAAGCAGTCTCGATAAGCAATTTGATACACCTATGCGCTCATATCCATGCATGCTTGTTTTCATGGCATAATTATGACGGACAAAATCAGATTAGCTGAAACGTTATACAGTCTCTCTCCCAGAAAGAATGTGTGTGTGTGTGAGAGAGAGAGAGAGAGAGAGAGAGAGAGAGAGAGAGAAAGAAAGACAGACAGACAGACAGAAGGCAAGAACAAAAAGTATTGCACCATTGTCTCATGTTTGACAGTTTGAGTCATATAAGCTTCGAGAAAAGGTCAGTGCAAACTAGAGAGTGAATTCATTTATAGTCTGTCCTCTCCCTCCTGTTATCTAAGAACATTCATCTGTCCTGCACAATAACCACGTTGTTTTTAGAACCTTACACTGAATGATGAACGATGCACAACGCAGGTCTTGTGCATCACTTGGCTGTGTCATCGCCGTTCTCACCTTGAAGAATTCTGCATGTTTTATTTGTAGTTATTATTCGGTTTATATACATTATGTGTGATAGAAGGCCTGACCACAGAGTAATATGAGTTCTCTTTAAATTCCATTGAATGTTTTATTACCTTCGCAATAAGAATGTGATGTCATACCCTGCGGTCCTCACTAAAACTAAAACCAAGGTAGCATGGGCATGTAAATAAAAAAAATATATATATATATATATTAATAAACACAAAAATTGAAAGAACAAACAAACAAACAGCCTTGGAAATAGACTCCATTTCAAATTACCGACCTCAGCTTCTAGAACCTTTTATTCCCCCACCCCCACCCCCACCCCATCCTCTCTGCTATCCTCTCCTATTTCCCACTTTAGCTGACACTCCATTTTTCTCCCGCACCTAAAAAGCCCAAGCATCCATGCTAAGGCTTAAAAGATGAGATGGCGCCCACACCTCCTCCCCCTCCCTGTCTAATTCTGAAGTGTGTCCTCCATCATCGAACGCTGGATGACTCCCATTACACTCTTCCATCGTCCCCTCCATCCGAGGGAAAGGTCAGGTTCAGAGTCCTTCTCTCCTTCTAAATTGGCTGTTTTTTCGGTGCCCGATTCCAAGCTTCGGCTGTGATAGCAGCCGCCCTTTGTTGGTTCGTCTCAGGCATGATCTTCCTCAAAAGGTCATCCTTGTGAACCTACTGGCCTGCACAGAATTCTGGGCGTATTTTTTTTCCGAAAGGCTTGCATGATAACATGATTCTAATTTTCTTCATGAAAATAAAAAAAATGAAATTCTACCATTTTAAATAAGCAGAATACAGTGTGGGATCTGAAAATGCTGCCACTTTAAGAGTGCCTTATATTGAATTAATTGAATTGAATTGAATCAAGCCAAATCCCAACTTGAATCCAATAATCCCCACATACTTCCCATTACAGAGGTGGCGCCAGCTAAATTTCTTCAGGTTGCAACTGAAAGAAAAAATGCTGCCTGTGTGTTTTAGTGTGCCTGGAGACCGTCAGGGCTGGCTGTGATACACAGTGGTTTGGTATTAGAAAAAAACAAGGCCTGTCTGAATATTGACCCTCCCCCCCCTCCCGTAGGGATCGACAGAGACTCAGTGGCGTCAGGCAGACTTGCCGCAGCTCCAGGGCTGGGCTGACAAGGGACTGCTGACACAGCCAAAGATGGTAAGGAGACTGCCACCCACTTACTGCCATTTTTACCACCATTCCTGCTGCTGACCTGCTGGCGACAAAGGCCTCGCACACCGCATTAGTAGTGTCAAGGGTGCTTTGTGCATACAGTAATATAGTGCACATCTAGTACTAGTAGATGCTGGTAGCTTTTGTGTTAAGTTTGTGTCACTGTATGTGTTGTGATTGTAGAGCTTGTTAAGTGTGAAGTCTTTCCTACTCACATATAAGCGTCTAACACACTGAATCACATGTAACACCATAGCTGTATTGGTCACGGTTTCTGCTTTATTTCTATCTTCTATCTCTTTATTTTCTAGCTGCTTTTCTAGATTCATGTTCTTTTCTTCCTAGATTTTGTTGACGAAAGGCATGAAACTTGCACAGAGCTAGGCACCGCCCCCGGGCCCCTCTAATGACTGGAGAGCATTACCAGTGAAAACATGTATTAGAATAGAGCCTGACATTTCAACATCCTCACTAATAAGGCCATTATAATGCACTGGTTAAATGGCAGGTAGCACAGGCACACTGAAACACATCCGTTCGTGATGCTGCTAACACACATACACACACACATACACACACATACTGTACACACACACTCAATCCAGCACACCTCTGGATCTCCATGGCTCGGGGACATTAGGCTGGTTGAACCTGTATTTTTATCCCCATTTTGACATTCTTATGTAAGGCAGAGTAGCAGAGCTACTTTCCTTCCCACTCACACACATTTGCACACTAACACACATACTCGTATACACACAGGTTGAGCGAAGCGACACAGCATTCAGGAACAGTCTGCCATTGCATTTGCAGAAATAAAGGAGTGTAATCTGGAGCTGGAGTTCAGCTGAATAAGAGGCAAGCCGTTGTCTGTCCTCAGGCTGACACCGAGGCTTTTGTGACGGCGCAACCTTCCTTTATCACCGACTGCCTTCTCCTGAGTCTGCTACGGAAAGCACTGCATCCTGACTTGTCCTGTACTATATGTTACATAGTTTACAACTAAAATGTGTGCTGATCATTTAGAGTCGCTTTTAGCAGTGGTAGTTAGAAACACCACAAATGCCTCCGGAGTCCGACAGGTTTAAAAAAAATGGTGGAGAAGGGTTAAAACACAGGAGGACAATTGTAGACTTTCTGCAGTGTAGTAATGGAGTGTAGGTGTAGTGTAGTGTATCTTTAATTAAATGCCATTTTTAATTTAATTCAATTTTATTTAACTCAAAAAAACACATACATTTTCTATCATGCTAGAACAATATAACAGAATGGCACTCAGAAGAAGCTAATAATACACCTTTATTTCCCCCAACTTACCCACACACACACACAGCAATCTTGTCCTGTCCGTGTGTATCTGTCTCACTACTGTTTGCATACTGTCAAGAGCATGATTAACATTTCCGTCCTTAGACCTTTGCATCCTTCGGGCTGCAAGTATTATTTTGTCTTTTTGAAATTAGAAGGATGTTTGTGCCAAGACAAAAAAAATAAAGGCAAAATAATCCATTTAAATACAAGTCTCAGAAGAAAGTCCATCAATTATTCCATACAGCCTGTTTTCCTAGTAATAACAAAATAATAACCAAACGTCTTTATTTAAAAAATGTAGAAAATTTGATCAATGCCACTTTGCATTTGTAATGTCTTTACATTTAAAATTCACGAGATGTTTTTCCTTTTGAAATCAGAATAAATGTGAACAATGGCCTTGTTTTAGACCGAGAGGACAACAATTTTATTGTTTTTGATAAGAGAGGACAAAGTCCCCTCCTCATAGAGCGCAGACACAAAATCTAGCTTGGACAGCTAAAAATATCAGCGGCTGTATTTTAGCTTAGATCTCAGTTTTCCCCTCTCCACTCTATTATTCGCCACTTTTGAATCTATCAGCACAAAGCTCTTTGCTTTAGATTTCAGTCTGCATTCTACACCATGTCTGAAAAGCAGAAAGCAGAGCTAAATATTAAAAATGGTTAAGTAACATCCCTCTAGTGAGAAATGAGTCGAGTTCATCCAGGTGTGATCAATGTTTGTTTCTTTTGAGGGGATTTTTTTTTTTTTCTTTTCTTTATAAACTGCATTTTAGTGACAAATGAAATGTTTTGACAGTGACGGCTGCCCCATGAGACCCTGTGGCCGGTTTCTAAAAAAAACCTGTCACTTTAAGACACTCCGTGCACAATGAGAAAGTCATCGCGGCTCTGTGTTCATACAGTGTGCGATGCTGTCTCCTGGGGTCAGGATCTTTAGTATAGGAAGGTGCGAAAGCTAAACCGAACCCTTCCAAGTTTTCCAACACTTCATAATTGCTTGTTTCTAAGTGACTCTGACAGGAGAGGACAGTTACATGCATCAGCCCACATGGAACCGACACTGCCGTAACCACCCAGCGTCACAAAAAAAAGATGGCTGATGAAATTAAACGTACATGCACTCAAAATGCTGAAAGTAAAAAATAAAATTGAAGGCAGAACCGAAGTGCTCCTAAAGTTCCGTCTCCCTCAGGGCCGACATGATGCACTTCTAACACCTGCTCTTAAATGCACAACTGAACAAGCAGCAAACATGTCACTTTTGCTGTCACACTGCCTAGTTACAAAACCTCATAGATAAAGCGAGGTAGAGAAAAAACATCTAAAATGTTTACATAAAAATCTGTATTATGGAAAGATATACTATTGGTGTGTAGACGAATTTATTTGCATGTGTTAAATTGTAAAAAGTAAACTTGGTGTATTGATGGTAACAGATCAACTTTGTTAGAGAATGTTAGATAAATATAATCGCATTTGGTTTAAGCGGTTGCTTGAAGTTGTTTGTTTGTTGGAAAAAAAATGTGAAGTTACTAAATACGTAAGTACAATTTATTCATGATTTCTATATAAGGCTTCATCTATATCCGTTATTCATACCTATTAGAAGTTCAGTTTTTGTTTAAGCATGGACTTTCTGTAATAAGCGAGATGCTATCTTGTTCCGTCTCGTCTTATCCGCATTCCTTCTCCACAGATAATCAGTAACATGGAGCCTCAGGTGACGAACGGGCCAAACCCGGCTACAGCCAACGGGCCATCGAGCAACAACCGCAGCTGCCCGTCACCCATGCAGACCAGCGGCTCCAACGACGACAGCAAGACAAACCTCATTGTCAACTACCTGCCCCAGAACATGACCCAGGAGGAGTTCCGCAGCCTTTTCGGCAGCATTGGCGAAATCGAGTCCTGCAAGCTGGTCCGTGACAAAATCACAGGTACTACAGGAAGCAAAGATGAAGGCATGTGGGAGAAACTGATGCAAGGAACTGACAGAGGGTGGGAAGTGGGTGTGAAAGGTACCAAAAATAAGGGAAACACAAGTGCCAGTCTGCCCTGTTGAAATAAAAGCAGTCAAATCCCCCTCAAAGTGTCCATGTAGGTGTGAAATGGAGGACGGTCTAGCGATGCTTCTCTGAACAGCGGTTAGAGTAACTGTTGAACACAGATGATGGGAGAATCGGTTCTGCAGGTCAGCTCTGGAGCAGGGCGCTGCAGTCAGCTGTGTTTTATATTCCACAGAGCATTGGTCCATGATCTCAAGGCTCCCCGCTGCTCATTATGCTGTAGGGGCCACACGTTTAAGCCTTTAGAGAGAGAGAGAGAGAGAGAGGACACGCTGTGGTATATAAGCTGCACTCCCCTGCTAATCCCACACTAGTGGCCATGTGGGTGGCGCACAGATGGATGTGGAGGCTGTGAACAGATAATGCCAGATAATGGCTTCCATTTTATATCCTACTTAGTGACACTTTGCTCCAGATAATCTCATTAGACCAGGGCTGGGCTTAAAGCCACTGTTTTTTTTTTTTTTTTAAACAAAAGAAGGACATGAGCTTAAAAGAGGGAGTAGGAAAGAACTGGCCACAAATCCCAGCAAGAAACAGGTCTGAGTCAGAAGCAAACCAGTGTTGGGGTCATGGGCAAACAGGCAGACGGTGGAGCATTAGTCTTGAGATGGCACCACTTTATCTATCCATATGGTTTGGATTAGGATCATTTTTTATCACACGATTACTATAATATTTAGTTATAGTTGTACACAATTGTACCATTTAGCATTTTCATGAACTATATCTCTTTCAAATGACTTTTCTTTCCCCTAAAAGTCACAGATTCAGAGATTCACTGTTAAAGATTCAGTTGTTTCACATTGGAATTGAAATGATCTTGAACACTATTAAGTGAAACTGTAAATGTGTTTGTGCTTTGATGGGAAACATTCACGTTCCTGCTGCTTTCTAGTAGAATGAATTGCATTTGTTAAAGGATAACATTTAGATCTGATAGAACAAATTCTTCCAAATGTTTATATTCAAAGCCTGTTCTAATCTTCACTGTGCATGTGGGAAATCAAACAGCACTAGCACATCGTGCAGATGACACAGATCAAGTTAATAAAATACCAGATAATTATCGCTACACCTCGTTTCCGTCACCTTCTCTTATGTAACGGCGGTGAGCCATGTTCAGAAAAGAAACACCATAGTCTTATAAAAACCTCAGAGTAATACTGCTGAAGTGCGGAAACATCTATGAAGTGTTAAGAAGCTTTTATGCAGGTTTTATTCATTTATTTATTTATTTTTAGGAAGTACTCAAGATTCTGTTGAACCCCGTCTCTAAAATATCTCCGGAGAGCTCGAAGCATTATCAATACTCTCATTTCTTCCTTTCTGCCACATTCTACTGTTGGAAATCTGTGGTGCCAGTCTCATGGGTTCAGTTTCCTAGTACAGGATTTTAGACTAACAAAGCACTGCAGATTCTTTGAGCATTATGACTGTGTGTTCAGGCTGCTGCTATCATTAACTACACTCTCAGTGTTATAAGGGAGCCTTAGGGGGTGGGGGGAGGGGGGTGTTAAGCAGCATAGATGACCTTTGTGCTTCAATGTCAAAATATTTGACCAGGTCAATCTTACTGTGTAACGCGTTTGACTTTCATCTACATTCTACCGATGCAAGCAAGAAGACTTTCTCCGCTGTTTTTCAAAGCACTTTGACGTATACAAGAATCCTTTTACCAGCAGTTCAAAAGCAGCCACGACGGGTCCTTCGACAAGGTGACAACAGACAGGTCTCTTCTTACACTTTCTTCTTCTTTCCCTCGTTCCTGTCAGCTTTGATGAGACACCAGGCAGATGAGTTAACTCTAGCTACAGCTACCTCTCTTGCTCCCTAACAGCCTGGCCAAATGCTGCCCACTGAAGTGCCAAAGAAAACTGTTTACCCGTCTTCTCTGGCACGTACACATGTACACGCATACAGTTCTCCTCGAACCAGCTGGCTGTGCATGCAATAAACCAGAGTCTCAAGGTCTAATCTTTTATTTAGTACCAATATATAGGTATAGAAAACTGTATGTAAATGGACACACATGCTGCATTAAGTTCTTTAATCTATCAGCTTAAACAAATAGTAAAGGAAATGTTTCATAGGCTGCATCACGTAGTTGTTAGGGGCAACATTTATTCTTATTTGTGTGTGTTTTGTCAGCAGAAACTATTTTAGCCCAGCTTTAAAGGTAGAAAAAGACATTACAATGAGTATTTGTTTAAGGCCATGAATAAAACAGATGGCTATGCTGCTAACATAGTGCAAAGTCTTTGTTTTTAAAGGCCTGAATCAAGCATGCATCTTCCGCCAGTGTTGCTGTCTCAGCTCCCCTCGGCTGACTGCTAATAAAAAACCTAAGCGTATGTACTACGTGAAGTGGCTTCGTATAGCCTGCGCTCCATCTTCAATGAAAACCCTTAATGGAATATGTAAATGTGTTTGTAGAAAGACAATGCTCGGGCCGATCGGTAGAGGAGACACGAGAGAGCCTGTTCTATAGGTTTGGAGTACTGACAAGGATGAGTGAATGTGCTATAATGGCAAATCCGAAAAAAAAGGAAACATAGTCATGTAGTGCAACCGATTGACTGCAACTGTTATTTTCCATCTCAGGAGGAGGGTTAAAATGTCCTCTGTTTGAATTCTGTGAGCGGCAAACAATTACTGTGCAATTAAAAATGAAAAACTGCTCCTTTTTCTTTCTCTCACACTCAGGCCAACATTCTATCATGTCCCCTGAAAGGGAAAATCGAATAGCGCACACTCTTATGCTCTTTGATGTCTGCCATTTCCCTTCATTGTTTTCCCATTCTCTCTCAATCCACAGGCGCCACTGGCTGGTGTTTAATGGCTTGGCACACAAAGTGATGCTCCTATCAGTTCAGTCTGTGTTTAACACTTATGTAGCTGACATCAAACAGCCTCCTACATTGTACATCTGTTTGTTCAGTTGCATATTCCACTCGCACACTGAACACCATCGCCATCTGTTGTACGACTGACCTGAATGCAGCAAGTCTAAGCAAATTCTGAGCATCATCCTGACCTCCAGCTGACCTGGGAACAGTACAGACTATCAGACAAAACTCATGTTCTCAGGTACCTGATCTGAGAATACCTGATTTGTACTTGCGGTTGTTGTCATAAGTGTTTTAATTAGCATTAGACCAAAAATAAAGCCAAAGTAACTATATAGAGAGCTACTAAGGACAGATGTGTCACAAGACAGGTGTGACAATAGACAATGTGAAGTTGCGCCCTGTAAAGTGTAGATCATGAATATTCGAGTTTATGCTGGAGAGACAATTAATGTGATGCCTTGATGAATTCCAATTTCGGCATAGCGAGAGCATGTGTAATTGTTATTCAAGCTAAAAGCATTCAAAGCCAATTTACTTTGTCTTACAATGAACCTTTCTTTACCGTCTCATTTCCTCTGATGAACGCCACAAGGAAAAGAAATCAGCGTTTCTAAACCTGACAATTGGCTGGGGAAATAAGGAGTGATTTTCCCACTGTGTCACAGTGTAACTAAAATACCATACAGCATTTAGGATCCTTATAACTCAACATGATCCTGAAGCAGTATCTATACCTAGCTTGGTTTTCTTAGACCTTATAATATATAAGATTAATATTCAGATATAATTATTTTCTGTTTGCTTTATGTCCATATTCTTTAATACATTTTGCAGTAAACATGCCTCCTACAGCCCTTATGAAACACTATATGCTTTAAACATACACAACATCTACACCAGAAATGAGCATCAGCCCATGGATTATTCCACAGCTCATTTTCCACATCACAGCATCACGTGGGCTTCTGGGGAGCCTTTGGAGCAGCTGCCAGATCTGTCATGTGCGAGGGTCCAACATTGCTTTGTTTGGGGTGTCCCATATTCACTGCACTCAGCATTCTCCCCATACACTCATCCATTTCAGACAGCCCACACTCTTTGGGCTGTGCACCAAGTCGCCGTAGGCTCCAGCTCAGTGGGGAGAAGGAGAACCCGGGGGTGGGAAGCTCCTCGTCTCCCAGCTGTTCCACTAGCCTGGCTGAGAAAAATGCTGACAGCATCCCATCAGTTTACACTGTGCTGTTTACTGGAAGAAGACTGTACATTCATGGATGATATTTTGCAGCTAATCTGTTGATAAAATTTATTTATTTATTTGCCATTTGCTTATATAAAAATCTAGACTTAAGGTGC
This sequence comes from Tachysurus vachellii, assembly GCF_030014155.1. Taxonomy (NCBI): domain Eukaryota; kingdom Metazoa; phylum Chordata; class Actinopteri; order Siluriformes; family Bagridae; genus Tachysurus; species Tachysurus vachellii. The sequence continues at coordinate 10,415,164 of NC_083470.1, forward strand.
ACCACAGAACAGTCATCTGTTAAGCTGTCACAACAATTCTGGCTGTGTTTGCACTAAATCATTCAAATTTTCTCAGTCGTAGAAAAAAAATAAATAATCTGCAAATTAGCACCAAGTGTTTTTTTTAAAGCTGTAATCAATTATGCTAAGCCAACAAGTAAAAATCCACCGACGTGAAACTGTTTCATTTATACTTCCATTTACACCCACACACTTCCAGTCATTGTAATGTACTTTTAAAGTGCATTTCAACAACACATTGTATCTCATATTGTTAAAAGCAAACCCATCACTCAGTATTCTCTCTCTCTCTCTCTCTCTCTCTCTCTCTCTCTCTCTCTCTCTCTCTGCCTCCCCCTATATATATATATATATATATATATATATATATATATATATATATATATATATAATCCCCAATTTGCTTATGCATTACTTTACAAACACATTGCTATTTGTGAAGTAACACACAATCAATCAAACATGTCAAATAGTTAACTTTTTCTGTCAGATTGTATTCAGTTTTTTTTTTTTTTTTTACGTTGCCTACAAGTTGCTACCCATGTAAGCCTAAGAGTTTCAAGCAAAGAAATATTAGCCTTTAATGAAAATTCAATCAGAAGATACAAAGCTGCTTTTAGCTTTTGTCTGAGAAAGCACTTAGCCAGCCTTGAGTGAATTATGTAGCTTATGTAGCATTGAATGGGCTGAATTAAAGCCATTAGAGCTGATGATAAACAACATTTATAATGCAAACTTATATCATAACACACCGCATTATCTAATTACACCCCACTCAAGCCTTTGTCTCTTTTGATAGAAGATTACTGAGCAAATTAGAAAAGTCATCAATTCATACTTAACCATCAAATTGAAGAATGAGTTCTGATTACGTGCCCTGCGATGGGTTGGCACTCCGTCCAGGGTGTATCCTGCCTTGATGCCCAATGACGCCTGAGATAGGCACAGGCTCCCCGTGACCCGAGGTAGTTCGGATAAGCGGTAGAAGATGAATGAATGAATGAATGAATGAGTTCTGATTACGTATGAACTAATTATTTTTATTTTTTTTTTTTGCATGTGTCTTCTGTCCTGTTGCTAATATAACAGAATGGCTGAAAATGGTGAAACGTCTCCTCTGCAGAGAGCAGTACTCTCCCTAGATGCTGTTGCAGCAAGGGCAAAATGTCAGGCAGGGAACACCAGTGATACATCTGTTTTGACAAATCGAAGAGGCTTTTTCTCTTTTCCTTTTTTGCCTTCCACATCCTAAATCTGACAAAATTTTAGACTGACCAAACACATTTCATTGTTGTGTAGCCAGGAAGCTTCATTCCATCAAGGTGAGTTAGCCTCAGATGCTCACAGAGCTGTCACATTTCTTTTCGCGCAACCGTTCTTCCCATCTTTTCTCCGGCACCGATTCCCGTTTCTGCACCACCACCTGACTCAAGTGAAAATACGTAACATGGCTGCCACAGAGTTTGAAAACGAGGAGATTGCTGCAGGCAATGTAGTGTTTAACTCAATGTTTTATCTCATTCTCAATCAATGAAAGCACTGGACCTTTAAATGATGTTTCAGCCATTTAAATCATTCAGGCCGAGTTTGAAATATTCACATTTCCAGTCTGGCATGAAGATTTTGAGAGTAGACTGTCATGCTGCTGGAAACACAAATTATCCAATATGTTACATCGCAATAGAAAGTTGACTCGTGTGAGCAAAAGAACAGAGAAAAAAGATGGTGTGACAATTTGTGTATGGATGTGTCTTATGAATGCAGGACACCAACCAGACCTGATTTTACATGCAGATGCTATGTAGGGGGTTTATGGTATAAATGTTTGTCGCAGATCCTTATTGTCACCCCGACAAACATCTCACTTTCTCTCTAGAACATTTTCTAACAAGACACAAAGCCAAAAGGACACACATGGAGCCGCTGCTATTTCCTCGTCATACTCCTAATCGTTAGTGGTCATGGCTGACACGAGGACAGCTGTTCTAAAAAATCACAATATGGCACAATTGATGTCATGTCTAATGAAAACAGCTCTCTAGATTTTACACCTTTATTAGGATCCACAACACACACGACGCACGCACCGTTCACAGATCCACTCTTCAGTATTGACAACATAGTTCAGAGCTTCCATAATACCAATGGAGGATAGTTTTAAATATTATTAATGCTTTTCAACACTTATTTGACATTAGGCTGTGTGCTGTTGTCTGTGCAAATTTCTTTCAAACATTTTTCTATTTGTCTTGGTGGCAAGCTTGCTTGGGGGAATTGAAAGTCAGAAAATGTGGAGATGCATGCTCATTAAAAGCTCATTAACAGTGCAATGTATCATTTCGTGTTTTTGCCATTTAAATTGACAATTACGATATACAAGTTAATGTATCCATTAATCTAATTGAATTTAATTGGGTTAATATTCCACTTCACCACCAAATGTTTACTGCCTTGTTTTCCCAGTGGAATTTTTCAGCATCATTTCTTTAGCTTTGACATTTCTTATGCTTCAGTTCAGTTCTTGTTCTTAATAGCCTGTGCTCTGTTTTGGATAGAAACTTCCACGATGAAAGCTTGAAGGGTTTGATAAGCCTGTGTGTGTCCGAGTGCTGGTGTAATAAGGAAACATTCTCACTTATATGAAGATTACTTTACAGACTGTTTTTTTTTTTTTTCTTTTTTAAATCCCACTCCCCGTTGACTTCCCAAGCAACTCTGACCAATCATGCCCACTCGAGCATTTATTCATGTTGTTTGATGAACTTACTTTTATTTCTATTCCCCAAAATGTAAACAAATTAGTCATTTAAACAACAATGACACTGTGTGTGTGTTTGTGTGTGTGTGTGTGTGTGTGTGTGTGTGTGTGTGTGTGTGTGTGTGTGTGTGTGTGCGAGTAAGAGAGAGAATGAACATGCTGAGAAGGTTTGTCAAACCCAGTCATGCATATGTTGGCCGACTGTGTGTGTGCGTTTGTGTGTGTGTGTGTGTGCCTGTTTGAGAAAGCACTCGAGATAGAAAGAATCATTTCATGCAGAGAGAGACATTTCCATCGTTTGGTTCGTTTCATTTTATCTCTGTATTTTGCTTCAGAGCACAGACACAGATTTACTGTGATAACCAATGCAGCATTTTATTAAGTTGGCTGATCTCAGTGATTAGACTGGAATTTATTCTAGTTTATAACTAAACAATTACTTCAATATAAAAAAAACCCTGAAACTTTCCTGTGAACCCTTACTATCTACCAAACTGAAGCATATTTCATATTGGCTTATTATTTTGTAAATATGAGTTAGACATTCTTGATTCTAACACAGTGTGTGTGTGTGTGTGTGTGTGTGTGTGCACGTGCGTATGCTTCACTGATAAACTGCTAAGCCTGCTGAGCTATAATAAATCATGAGTGTGTGTGTGTTTTATGCTGGTGGGTGTAATTCCTGCATTTCCTACTTGCCTGTACCCTTAAGCAAGATCTGAAATAAATGGCGATGGAGCTGCTCAGTTAACAGTTGAATCCTGTGTCACTGTGCAGATGTGGAACTGGCATCAGGCTGGGTTACAGACTCTGGTGTATTTATCTATCCATTTCATTTATCAAGCTTTGTGCTTCAAGAGTGCTTGCTAGTCCTTGAAGTACACTTCATTTATAGTAACCTTTTCTACTTCCCACTATTCCAGGCTGCCACACACAGACACACACAGAGACACACATGTACGAACAATATTACAGCTGTGAGATGTAACTAAAAGACATACATTTACCACACTAACAAAACCACTACTACTACTACTACTACTACTACAAATATTTCTGCTACTAATATTGCTATATTACTATTACTAATACAAGTCCCTTTACTTTTTTCTATCACTTCTACTACTACTGCTACAAATAATAATAATAATAATAATAATAATAATAATAATAATAATAATAATAATAATAATAATAATAATTATAATTATAATTATAATAAGTAATTGTAATATAATAAATAGATGTGCCTTCTAGAGCCCCATAGCATATGGAGTGTTATTGTATTTGATAGGGGCTTTTATTGAAGATAAATTTATTATAATAAATGTATTATTTATTATTTATTTATTTATGTGTGAATGTTAATTGTGGAAATTACATTGCATCTCTTAAACATGGTTGAATTTTGTGCATAATTTTACTTTTGTGTCTGCTACATACGTTTGATGAATACTCGTTTTATTCTAAATACAACAGTCCTAAATGTAATGTATGAGAAGGTATAGTATTTATACATTTTTGTCTGTGCAATGGTGATAAATGAAAGCTTTTTGAAAAACTGTGTGGAATGTCCTGTCAAAAACATGAAAGAGCGTTTGGCTCCAATTTCCCTTGCCGTTTTTCAGCATTTGGAGCAGTATAGCTGTTTGGCATTTACAATTCACTTTGTGTATGCGCTGTGGATTTGGGCATGTCTGTTTCAATAAATGCAGATGAGCGCTGCAGTCCTCATCAGAGTGCTCCTGTACTTGTGGGGCAAGATGTTTAAAGAAAGCCAGAGGAGGAAGAGAAACGCTGCTAGCAATGCAGCTGCTGGTTCTGCAGGGAATCTGCCGTGCTGGTGGCTGCTTAGCCTTCCGAGTAGCAGACGCTGGGGAGAGAATGTTCAATCAAAATCATTGGAGTTGAGTCACTGTCAGAGGTTTGCAGTGGAAAACTTCTTAACGCCCACACACAGTTGTGGGCATCATATATGCTAATGTTGTAGAGTTTTAATGTTTTCTCTCTCTCTCTCTCTCTCTCTCTCTCTCTCTCTCTCTCTCTCTTTCTCTATTTATGCACACAGGACAGAGTCTCGGATATGGTTTCGTCAACTACATTGACCCAAAGGATGCAGAAAAAGCCATCAACACATTAAATGGACTCAGACTTCAGACCAAAACTATCAAGGTACTGTTGCATACTAACAAAAATATTCATAGGCAAATGTGTGGGTGTATGATAAGGGGTGTGTGTGAACACGTTGCTGATTTTGTTATGAGATCATATGACGTTAATGGAACAATATCTAATTTGGGTGGCAGTACGCTCCTGCTTTCCTCTCCAATTAGTCATCAGCCATTTCTCCCAACTGCACGAGTCAATTCACTGAACGTTTCCTGTCACCATTTCTGCCAGTGGAGCTGCATTGATTAGCACATGTGGTGTGTATTGACTCGTGCTGGGCTGTGGTGCTGCGACACAAAAGCGAGAGGAGGGGAAATCCGCCTCATTAAGATGCAAAAGGAAATAGGAGAGCGACTGTAGGGAGAAAAGGGAAAATAGTGTAATTGATATGCAAATGCATCTCCAAATGTCAAATCATAGAGTCACACGAAAAAGGAAAAATAGAATGTATAATGAAAAGATACTAAAATGCTAAGTAGTCACCACAATGTGTTTTTGTTATACTGTAAACCCAGTTAGAGAGGTGAGGTAGACCGAGAATATGCTGTCTGGAGCCAAAATGTCAGCAGTACTCCATATTTATCCAGATGAAAAAAATGTAATTTTGTGCCTTTTTTTTTACAAATAGCAAATGATTTTTGACTGTAAATATTCGCCTCTGTTCCTTTTTAGTCTGAGTCACAATGTAATCGTGTTGTTTGTGTGATCATCTGGCATATAATCCCCGGCCTCTCAGTTACATCCTTGCTAATCTAATCAGATTGGATTTCCTGTAGGCTGACATGAAAACACAGCATCCATTCCCACAGGCTCTGCTGCCTGGAAGGAAGAAAAAAACAGACAGACAGACAGAAATAGGGAGGACTGGAGCTCGAGAAAAAAAACTTGTTGAAACTGGGCTAAACACAAACATGGGCAGTTTCCAGAGGGCCAGTAGCAGGTGGCTTTGTGTATGTGTGTGTGTGTGTGTGTGTGTGTGTGTGTGTGTGTGTGTGTGTGTGTGTGTGTGTGTGAGTGTGAGTGTGGAGACTTGACTGTAGTGCTGGTTTCAGCCTCAGTTTGGAACCCATCAGAGATGAAATGAGTCACTGCGTGTGTGTGTTTGCTCATCGTCACAGCTTCTCACTGCACACATGCTCATCTCTCACTGTTTGGGCGGCAGAAGTGCACACACAACACACACTCATACACACAGATTCCCAGCGGCACACTACCAACACTTTAACATATGTCAGTGGGTCTGTGCTCCACACCACAGACCAGTCCTGTGACTGTAAATCCGATGTGAGGCTGAAGCATTTGAGTCCAGAGGCTGTTTATTTTAGTGCTTCGTGCACGGTACTCTAATGACCCTCATTGATCTGAGTTTCCTGCTTAACCTATGATGCATTTTCACACAAACATACTTCTCACATGCACCCACCATGCATGATCTCTCGTTAAAAGCAAACCCATCACCCAGTATTCTCTCTCTCTCTCTCTCTCTCTCTCTCTCTCTCTCTCTCTATGTCCTTCACATTCTGTCTTGCACACATGTACGAAAGACACAAACAAGCAAAGACAGTCCACACTGTGATTCTCCCAGTGGGACACAGTCTAATCCAGCCGTTGTGAGAGTACTCTAATACCTTTATCTTTTTACCTCTCTTTTCCTCTGACTTTCTCCATCCATCCATCACAGCATGAGGCAGTGGTGATGGTGATTCCATCTCCTCTCTTTGATCAGGCCTTAGTTTCACTCTCCTTTCTTTCTCAGTGTGAAACCTTTCCTGTAGACTAACGCCAGACAACTCAATAGGGGCTTTTTCTTCCACTAATGCAGCAAGAGGCCATGAGGAGAATGAAATCCTCTCTTGCAACTTAGCAAATAAGAGTATTTGAAGGTCATCATCCTCTTGAAACAGACGCTGTGAGCCTAAGGTCTCTCCAGCCTCTGAGGTTATCGAAGAAAGAGCAGGGAAGAAGACAACCCAGAAAAAAAAGATAAAGAGAAATATATAACATAAATACATCCTTTGCTCTCTTTAGTAAGAGGTTATTTTTTTTAAGTTGCTGAAGCAAAACACTTGCATTTAATGTAAACATCAGACCCGACTTTAAGCCAGACTTCCTCTGATAGATTCTTAGTTTCATAAGTCACATATAAAACAGGTTGAAAGACTAAAAGCTATGCAAATTGACAGGAAGTACAATAATCAGAAAACAGTGGTGTCTAACAGGGACAGATATAGAAATGTGTGAGAGAGAACTGAAGGGGAAGAGAGAGTGAAGGAGACGGGTGCGAGTCTCACCCCTGATCTCCCTTTTCACACTCAGAGGTAGTAAATGCAAATGCAAACACTCAGACACCATCCTGCCTTCATGGCGCTTTCCTGTTTCACAGCTAAACTCCAACTCTGCCTTCCTGTTGAGGTGTGAGAGGAAAAATCCTACGAAGGGCGCAAAGAGCAGAGCTTCGTGCAGAGAAACTGACACACACACACATGCACATACACACACTCTTCACGCTCACACATATCATTCAGACACACAAACACACACTTCTTTCTAAGCATCACACACACACACACACACTCTTCACAGGCAGACAGGGTGTTGATAGATCCGGCATCTGGAGCTGCTTGACATGGAAAGAAAAGAAGAGAGGGTGAAAAAAGGAAGTGTAAAAAAAAATCAGATGAACGAGAAAAAAGAGCAGAAGGCAGAGTAAGGACGCTGCCAGGGCTCTGTGCCTTTTGCCTTCGCACTTTAACTGGATTTCAGGAGATTACTCCTGAATGGATCATGTCTTCAGCTTGCTATTTGTATGACTGTAACAGCATTTGATGGCTCTGGAACTCAAATGTCAGCAATGATGGAAACATGGAAGGCAGTGCCTGCTCCTGCTACTAATGGAGGAGGAAATGCATGAAAGGAGATATAACCATCACTGAGCTGCTCTAATGAGACACCTGGAGAAAGAGAAATACATGCCATTGTATGGATTTACCTGTGTGTGTGTATGTGTGTGCATATGTGTGCATATGTGTGTGTGTGTGTGTGTGTGTGTGTGTGTGTGTGTGTGTGTGTGTGTGTGTGTGTGTGTGATTTACCTCAATGTGTGAATATTGTATGAGTGATATTCGGTAACCAACTGGAAGAGAAAGTTTGTCAGGGTGACATGGAGAGAGAAGAAATGTATTAGTGTGAGTGGAGCTGTCCAAGGTGCTACTGAGTTTGACAAGTTGAGGAGGGTGAGAGCATATTGTGCGAGGGTATGTGTGAAAGAGAGGGAGTGTGTGTATGTGTGTGTTTGGTGAGACAATGCAATGGTTTGGCTCTCACTGCTAGCAGAGACAGAAGGTTCCAGAGTGCTATTCACCAGTGCAGTATGGAGAACTGCAAATATGCAAACTTACAAATAGCATTTACACTTCAGTGTGATGGGGAATCCCCAGAGCATACACAAAAATTTTTAATTTTTAAGTAAATCATCTTCTTACCTGCCTTTATGTGTGTGTGTGTGTGTGTGTGTGTGTGTGTGTCTGTGAATGTATGTGTCTCTTAGGTGTCTTATGCACGGCCCAGCTCAGCCTCTATCCGCGATGCTAACCTGTACGTGAGTGGGCTACCTAAGACCATGACCCAGAAAGAGCTGGAGCAACTTTTCTCCCAGTATGGACGAATTATCACCTCCCGTATCCTCGTCGACCAGGTCACAGGTATCCATGGGGCAACTTCTCAGTCAACAAACACTGACAATCACAATCAGCTAACAAACACTTACTCAAACACATTTGGCTATACAGAAATATAGACTTTCATTATCTCATATAAAATACAGAATGCATTTAAATTTATATAAATGACAGTGCACACTGAGTGGTCAAATATGAACACAATTACACATGTGAACAAAAGCTTGTAAGCTTGTATGTATAACAGTTAGCTCTGTTCATAAGATCTCCTCCCCTGCAGCAAGTTCCAGTATTGTGCCTAATGTACACAGATGAAGCAAAATGCATCTTTAAACACACTTTCTGCTGCCAAAACCCAGCAAATAAACCACTATGCGTGTGCATATTTGAGCACAAACATGTCTCATGACCATAGGAAGTGATCAGTAATGCATGCAAATTCAGATCATGACTTTACTTTTTAAACACCATTATTAATTTTACATATGCTTCTGTGTAGGGGTGGGATATACAGTATAAGGGGACAAGTGAACTACAGCAGCACAAATTGTTGAAAAATCAATGCAGAACACAATATTAGCAGAACACCAGTCAGAGTACTCATGTTAAACCTTGTACATCTCTGAATACACACACAATGGCATTAGCATGGTAAGCATTTGACCATAAAGCAATGGAAGATGGTGGCTTTGTCTGATAAATCATGTTTCTTTAGCATCATATGGGTGTGTGTGTGTTTGTGTGTGTGTGTTTGTGTGTGCCATGTTATGGAAAAACAAGTTCAACTTAAAGGCTCTGCCGTCTTGGTGCCAGATACCACTGTACACCTTTAGAGGTCTTGTGGAGACTGATAGCATTTTTTCTGCTAAGAAACAGTGTCTGCTGAACATAAATAGTTATCACTCAAATCATCAGATTTTCATTGCCAATATATACATACACACCACTGTTCGTCACTCTCCTAAAACTCATTTTCATACATCCTCCTCACACACAGACACCCTTCTGACGCACTCCACCCCTGCAGGGCCATGAAGGATCCTCCAGGGCAACAGGGCCGTGGGATGCATCCTAATGACTAATTAAAACTGAGTTGCCAGTGATTATGAAACAACAAAGTTTTTTCTGCTTGAGCTGCAGAGCTAAGAGGCACATTGCCCTGCCTTCACCGAATAAAATCATCAAGCATGGTTTACTGCTCTATAGCCAAGCTTTAACCATCATCCAGGGTGTGTGTGTGTTTATGGGAATCTGGGTGCTAATAACCAAGTTAACAAAATAGCTGAAAAATTCAGGTTTTCATGTAGTAGACCTACTTCCAGCTTAGTTTAAATTGCTAGAAGCCTCAGTGAGACTTCAGCAACACTCCACCCACATAATACCATTTATATAAGGCTATAATTAATTATCAATCTATACCAGGGTCAAGATCAGTTTCAGTGCAGAGAATTTATGTAATGTGCTATTACTTTTGTATTCAGATTTTCCTCATGTAATTAAGCTGAATACTGTTCCTAGAACACGACTGTCACTGCAGTTTCCCTAGCAGTATGTTTGCCATGAAGACAGACAGTTCTAAACCTTGACAGCATGGGCCAAAGTTTTCAATGTGCAATGTGATAACATAATAGATTTATAGACACAACACACATTTGCTAATTGAAAGGGTATTTTATTTCGAATGAAGAGTGAGGTTGGTGGAGTGAAAGAAAGGTTTAGGGATCCTGAATACAGTGGTCCTCTGAGAGTTTTGGTGTGAATTCTGTGTGGGAGTCGGTGTTTCAGGAGATCATTAGGTTTGGCTGAAGCTTACTGGTTATGCTAATCTCACATACCGGGCAGCATTAAAGGAGAGAAACAAACAAGTTGGAGAAGTGCATCTTTTCAAGGCAGACTCCACCTTGAAGTAATGGATTTGTGTTTGGATAGTGAGACAACAACTTGATGTATCACAAATTCCTGCAAGATGAAGCACTACCAATTTAGACTTGTCCAGTTTCACATGGACATTTTTTTATTTTGGCCGCAGGTGCTGTCCTTGGTCCTGAATTGCCAGTGCTTCAGGAGAGGCGATCTCCTTGGTGTTCAAATGTAATGAGCTGATTTGCATTTTTTGCACTGTAGAGCCAAGAACATCAGCAGAATGAGATAAACCATCTTAGAAAGATTAGAGAGGTGCTAAGAGAACATGACTTTGCTTTAATCATGGGTTGAAGATATGCAAAGTACTAACAAGCACTAACTAGAGAGAGATGGGGAAAAATGATTTGCAACAATAGGATGTTTCATAGTAATTACAGTATGGTGGCAAATCATGGGATTGTATTTTGTGGCTTTGCTAGAAGTCCTCTGGCTCCTTAAATAGAAACTCATATTGAATATCACCTCCTTAGCACCCTTGGCACTCGACAGGGTCATCATCCTTGCATTCCACATACAAAATAACCACCTTGCCCAGCACCTGGCAAAATAAAAGGGCTTAAAAGTTGTAGGAATGCTTTCCAGTAATGAGGAGGTCTTTTACTAACTCGTGAGATCTACAAAGAAGACCAGGTATCTAAAACCGCTGTTGTAGACAGTAAGAAACTAAGAAGATCTGGCCTGGACATTTTTTTCCTTTCAAATGGAATTGTAAGCTGTGATGTATGTCTGCTCATTCCTCATCAACCAGTCATTCGCAACTGGGACATCTAAACATAACCAAATGACAAACAAGTATATTCCTAAATACTGAAAGGGTCATAAGTGTAGACCACCAAGTGTGGCAGTTTTGCGTAAACATGTCCCAGGACAAGTAGTGATTCTAATTATTCTGGGTTCTGGCTTGTGTTATAAGCACTACATCTAGTAACTAATTTTCCGCACTGTCTTCCTTAATGTAATCGTGAATAGATCATTTTGCACTACAACTAGAGTCTATGGAGTTCCTTATAATATAAATCTAGGGGTGTAGGGGGTGTTGCAGCAGCTGGTCAATAGCACAGTACTATGGTCAAACTGAGCAGTACACAACTTGTTAAAAGGCTCAGTAGTGTCCTGAAATTCTGTGTTGTCTATGAGCTTCAATGATAGCTCTTGTTAATAAGAGGGCTATGCTGTTCTATTTTATCCAAGTTTTCAGTAAATAACAAGGTCCTGTCTTAATATCCAGAAAGCCACACTAGGATCATTTTCATTTTTGAGTTTTTCATATAAATTCATATAAAGAGTAATGAGAAGAAGGGGAATGGCCATGTCACTGACTGGCCCTAGTAGGTTGACTTTCTCATGTGTTGGGGGGACACAGAATCATTAGAACATACATTCTGAAAGAAAAGAAGTTTTCCATATCCACAGGTCAGTCAATGTTAAAATAAAGCAGCACAGAGAAAATAAATGAGCATTCAACTAGCACAAAGGATAAGAAGCTTGCTTATGGCAGAATTTGCCACAATACATGTGGGCAACCCTCTCAGATTTTATTTCACTTCCATTGACGTTTACTCTGCTCAATGTGCAGTTTGATGATGGCTCAAGAAGTGCTCAGGTCAAGGTTGGTGAGATGGGTTGGCAAAAATTGCATTATCTAATCATGTGGGTGGGGCACCAAATTGGTTTACTTTTTCATTGTTTCATGCTTAACCTAGCTAGCAGCATTATATCAGGCTACTCTGGAGCCACTTTAAGATAACATGTGGAGGGTGGTTTGTGCATACCTTTGGTTCCACTGCTAAATATTCAGAGCAGCTCTTTTGTACACAGAGCAGTCAATATGGGTCTTTCATCAATGAGTGCCAGTCTTATCGATCCAGAGTGCTGCCTCTTACAAGCTGCTGTTGTGGAAACAAAATCAGTCTCCATGACATTTCTCCTACAGGATACCTATAGAAAACACTCTGTTAAAGACAGTATATCTTTTTCCCTTTTCATCATTCTTTATTGTCTCTGGAAAAGAAAGAATCGTTAATCTACTGTAGCACTGCAGTGAAAACGAGACTTCCAACTGGGACGTTAAGATACAAATCATCAGAAAGACATTAACAACCAAGGAAAAAACACAGCTTGAATGTGTATATGATGAGTAAATCATATTAAATTAAAAATGAGTTCAACAAAACAGGGTGTTTTAAAAAGTTTTTATACATGGGGAAATTAACATTTTTTTTTTTTTTTTTTTTAGCAAAATGTAACAATATTTTTTAACCATCCTATAGATGATTGACATTTCTTTGGAAACACACCACAGAGATGTTTCTCATAACTTTGACCCCCAGTTTGGCAACAGTGTTGTGTGTGATGTGCTTGCCACATTTCCTCTTAATGTTCTTCCCAACCTTGCAACAGCTTCCTGATCCAGCAATGAGAATGATTTCAATAAATTGTTCTTTTGTCAAAGGTGCATATATGTATGTATATGTAAACTCAGTAGGAAATATTCGGAAGACATTTTGCTAAAACCTGTTCATTTCCCCATAAATATGGACACTTTAGGTACATCCTGTAAAGTCAATACACTGGTAACACATGCATCAACAAGGCAAGCAGATAAGGTGCGACAGATTAAGTGTGGCTCGTTGCGTCAGATTTTTTTTTCTTACAGACTTTCAAATGCAATCTTTAGCAGCTAAAGTCACTAAAGTTCTTTAAAAGCATCCGGTTTCTGCTCTTCGTTCTGATTAGGCTCTTCCCACAGCACGCTTCTCACCCTCAGACTATTTAACATGCTACCGTAAGAAATGCTCCATACTGTTGGCACAGCCACTTAAAAGTGAGCGAATAAGAGAAGACAGCAACGTGCTTAAGTTCAGAAAGAAGAGCGAAAGCTTTCATTAACAGCCAAGCCTTCAGATCTTCTCTCTGTTCCCAATGGAACATACTTTCCCGTTTGCTATCTCTTTCCTCCTTTCTCGCTCTCTGTGAACAGTGGGCGTGCAGTGGAAAGTGCTTTGTCAGGCCGTAGCCCTGTGTGTGCGTGTGTGCATGTGTGTGTCTGGGTTATTATTAAACCAGACATTCTCTTGCAATGCATGTGCTGTGGTGAGATAAGTAGAGTTAAAAAGTTACATAAGGTGCAGGCTGAATACCGAGAGAATAGTGCAGTTAAATGACACATTGCAGCCACAACTCTGTTCGGTTGATGATAAGAAGCTGAAAGTACCCATGTCCCCAGTTTAAGGCCAGCAGCTGCCTTTGTTTTGTTAGACATTTTATAATACCTCCGCTGCAGCGAGCTTATTACGAGAATGAGAAACCTAAAGAGCCTCAGAAAAGTAAAGCGCCATGAACATAAAGGTGCTCAATTTGCATTCTTGCCTAATGAGCACCTTAATGTTGCTGTGCTTTATTACTGAGAATCATCCTTTTATTTCAGTTTCTAATTTTAGATTTTATGAAGGACTGCTATTTTGCTACATGATGTTGTCCATGATGGTCAGTGTCTTTTGTAGAATAGGAGAATTTTGCATCATGGTTTTCTTACAGTTAGATTTAATAGCTCACCGTGAGCCTTCAGCCTGACTATGTGTGAGGTACAGCTTCATACAATCTTCTTTCATTCTCTTATTCACAGATGTCCACATGTCCACCAAAGCAAATATGTCAAAACAAATCAACACTTAAAACATGATAAATAATCATTACAGAATTATGTCATAAATAATTCTCAGTTAAACTAAAAAAGAACTCACTCAAACTGTGTTTGTTTCTAATCTTCAAATTTAAGATACAGCTCTACTTGTCTTTTTTTTTTCTTTGTTTCTGAATCTGTGTCTTGTCAGACGAAAGAGATGTCTTCTCATTCTGCTATCTAACAATTCTGGATTGACCTAAGTTTCACACAGCAGAAAGCAGGGAGTCTAGCAATGCATCCAAATGGTGCAGAATAATGTATGTGCTTGCTTTATTTCTGTCTTTCCTTCTGTCAGGCTAATTAAACAGAACAGGTTGTGGGAAGGCTGGGAGACAGAAAGGAAAAGCTGTCAGGGATGATGCTAGCAAAGAGAGAAACAGTACTGGAGATAGAGAGAGAGAGAGAGAGAGAGAGAGAGAGAGAGAGAGAGAGAGAAACAGAGAGAGAGAGAGGCTGAATGAAAGCTTGTTGCGTGGAAGAGACTGTGTACAAATGTTTGCTTCCAGAGCTGCATATATCAAACGTGTCTGATTTGAATACTAAGATGGAGTAACAATAAGACAGCACTAACAGTATGCTCCAGCAAGAAAACCCCAAACAGAAACCGTCAATACAAGAAGCAAGAACGTAGTGTGAAGTGACAATCTAAAAACGTGTGGGTATGTGTGTTTGTGTGTAGACATGCCAGATCTGGAACACATGCATACACTATTTTACTTTCACACACACACACACAAACATGCATTATGCAAATGGTCATGTAGACAAGTCGTCTCCGTGCTCTCCTCCCTGAAGCAGTAGGAAGTGTCTCATTAAAAAGCAACCCAACAAAAGGCCTCCCAGCCAGACTTTTTTAAATGTTACTTTCAGGTGGCGGTCAAAAAACATTGCCTAGGAAACCACAGAAATGTCAGTGCACACAGCATGCCACGAGGTAGCGTGTGGCCGTCAGCTTGTGCACGCCTCGCAGCTTGAGACAGGCTGGGACACGATACCCTTACATTGTACTGGGAACTATCACCATCACCAACCCCCCAACCCAGCCCCACACACACACGCACACACCATTTCCACATGAGCAGGCAGGAGCAAACCAATACAATATCTTCATTCTCTCATGAAAAAAGGAAAACAAATTACACTTCTCCCTGACAGTGGCAGAACGCAGGGAGGCCAATGAAATCTAGCTGTTCCCTCACGACTCGCTTGCATAATGCAATGCCAGCAATAGCAGCTGTCACACATGGAACGCACATCACTGTCACGCAACATTTCCGACATCAAGTCATGGGGCCCGGTTTCTCTATCCTACTATGAATGCATCTAATATTTGTGTGTCTAAGAGAGAAAGGTAATGTTTGGGCAAGGATGCCCATGTTAGCTTCTCTAAAGGTGTTTATAATTGTATATGTATCTGTGTCTTGCTTAAAGTGAAAGATGGAGGAGATAAACAGAGCCTGTGTTTTGTTTGTGCTATTTTGGCCCCTCAGGTGGTTCGCGTGGTGTAGGCTTCATTCGATTTGATAAGAGAATAGAGGCTGAGGAGGCCATAAAGGGCCTGAATGGACAGAAGCCCTCTGGAGCGGCTGAACCCATCACCGTGAAGTTTGCCAACAACCCGAGCCAAAAGACAAGCCAGGCTTTGCTCTCGCAACTCTACCAGTCCCCCAACCGCCGCTATCCTGGGCCCCTGCACCACCAAGCCCAGAGGTTCAGGTAAACCCAGCCAGCGAGGCTGCAGACCAGCAACTTCTTCACTAAAGCTATCAATCTGCTATAATTCTACTGCATGGTGTCTCTAGAGTCGTATTAATCCAGTGAGTCATATGCAACATTAATAAATTGGTGGTTGCTCTGTTATTATTAAGACAAAATGAGATTGGATACCAGTTACACTGTTCCTTATCTCTAGCAATGGAAAGAAATGCATACATCTTAATTGCATAAACGAAAAGATATAAAAACAGCAATAGATTAGGTTAACCCTAACCTGAAATTTCATGGTTTCATTTTTGTCTTAAAAACAGAATCTTCTGTAGAGAATATACACAAATTCTATATGAAAATTTCCCATTCTTGGAAATGTACAGTTTGGCCACAGATTTTGTTTTTAGCTTGAAACTAAGTGATCAAAATGAAAAGCGATATTGAACGTAATAAAAGGCAGTGGTCCTTCATAATGTCTCCTTGAAGATTCTGTGTTTCTCACACCATGTTCTCTTTCTTTCATTTCACCAGTCCCCATTAACTGTCTATAGCTGGCTAAATTAAAAAACTAATTTATATTGGTATTATAAAAAAGTTGGTTTTAGAGGTACAGTGTTAGCATTTCAAAAGCCTCACTCATGTAATGTAAGCATTTATTTATTTGTACTGCACTCACCTATTGGTTTGTCATTTAAGTGTTAGCATGAACGTGTCACACATGCCAATTACAGCTGTACAGTAATGCCAGTAACAGTAATAAGTAATTAATCCTTCTTACATTGCAAACAATTATAACTGAATATATATGAAAATGTTGTCTTACATTTGCATTAATTAGATAGCCACACAAAACGTCTTTTTTTGGAGACACACTCTAAAACTAGGCTCAAATAGCCTTGCAAATGTCTCAGACACAGAAGCCTGCTCTTGCACCTCCAATTAACCTATTTATCCATAGTGCAACCTGCCTAGCTAATTACGCTGGCTTGAAAAAGCTAACTTCTCCCTATTATGCTTTATAAGGATTGAAAATGCCAGTAGAGTTCTGTGTTGTGTTGTTTATTGTTTTTCTAATTTATTATTAGACTTAGTAGTAGTCATAGTAGTAGAAGTAGAAGTAGTAGTATTTGCATCTTTCGAGCTTATAACCACCAGACACATTCAAGTTAGCACATGTTATTTGCGTTCATATCTCTTGTAGTGGTTTATTAAGCATTCCCCGCTTTTCTTTAGAAATAGACAGTAGAATGTTCAGAAAAGCCTAATGCTTCCACAGTTTACTCTGTATCATTCCACAGCTCTCAATTAGTGCTTTGCTTTTCACTGCTTGTTTGTTCTTTTACTTGTCTGGTGTTCCCATACTAACACTGCATGTTTTAGACTTCATTCCTCCCATTAAATTCTATATATATTTATATAATCCTCCAATTATTTCACTTTTTTATCAATATGCCTTCATATTGCACTTTCTTTCTTTCTTTCTTTCTTTCTTTCTTTCTTTCTTTCTTTCTTTCTTTCTCTCTCTCTCTCTCTCTCTCTCTCTCTCTCTCTCTCTCTCTCTCTCTCTCTCTCTCTCTCTCTCTCTCTCTCTCTCTCTCGCTCCCTCCCTCCCTGTTCTGCTCTCCTTCAACATTAAATCCAACTTTATGTAACTTCTGATACACAACAGCTGTCACTCCTACTTTCAAGACACTGCCACCCAACTGCCCATACAGCCCAGTCCTCCCTCCTCTTTTTGTCATTCTGTCATCCCTGTTTCCGCCCACTCTTTTCCATTTCAGCTAAATGCCATCCCATTTCTTAAACTACTTATGGCCATGTAATCTAACATACATTAATATGACATTTGAGTTACAGATTAAAATGACTTTTTTGCCATTTTAGCATCACCCTTTCTTCTCAGTGACTTCCCTACATTATCCCTAATGACCATTCGATGCTTTTTAATCATTTCTCATTTCAATCACTCCTCATGCTCCTACAGTGACTAGTTAAAGAGACGGTGAAAACTGTAAATCAACTTTCCATAAACTGCACTTTTTCAAGCCAAGTTTGTGTTTGATTAGCTGGACTATTACATGTAGGTTTAAAGGCTTGCATTTAGTAGGAAGCAGGAAGATTGATGTGGGTATGTTCGCATAATTTTAAGCACCTTCCAGTGGAAATCTAATCTTTATAAAATCATATGAGCTACTTTTATTGCTGATCCCAGATCAGATACTTAGCTTAAAGGTGATTATCTAAGTGTAATCCGAATAGGATTTATTTTTATTTGAACACAACACTTGGCTGCACATACTGTATAGTACATCATTTTTGTCATTATTCAGATGTCAGATTCATGGTCAGCAAAGATACTTCGGGTTTGCAAAAGTAAAAGTAGTCAGTAAAGACACAAAAGAGTAGCTTAATTGTTTTGTTAGGAAAACAAGAGTGACAGAACACTGTAACAGTTCAGTGACAGACAATAGTGTAACATATTTTCATTGATTGGTGTAAGTGGATCATAAAGCCATAAGTTGCTGATTTTCTAATCGTGTGCAAGTGGGTCATTTAAGAACAGAGGCATTTTAATGTTAACTTTATTCATATAGCTACACAGTGTGTGTGAGTGTATGTGTGAGGGAAACGTTTGCATTGTGGGAAAGCGTTAATTAGCCCTGTCGGCCATCTTGAAGAAGCTTAATAGGGACATAAGAAAGGGGCAGGCCTCATGAGGGACGGGGTCGAGAAGTGGCCAAACAGACTGGAACCCAAAATGAGAGTGACTGATGGGGAGGAGAGTCTAATGCATCAGCCCAGCAGGTCATCAGGGCTAATGAACAGACTAGAGAGAAAGAGAGAGAGAGAGAGAGGGAGGGAGAGAGAGAGGGAGCGAGGGAAAGAAACAGAGAGAGAGAGAGAGAGAGAAAACGAGAGAGAGAGAGAGAACCACCTTGATTTAATATCCTATTATGTCCTAGCTCAAACTTCATTCAAATGTCATATTAAATTACTGAACTTTTCCCTTGTGCTAAAAGGTGTAAACCTCTGGAGACAATGTCATTCATACCGCCAGCATATCATCTCTACATGAGCCTGAACATGTCATGAATTTTTTCTAAGAAAGTTAATTTGATGTTAATAAATTTCCTTTGTGTCATAGTGCTTCAAATCCGTTTTCAGTCATCTGTCACAAATACGAAACCATTACAAATACCTCAGCATAGCTGATAATAAACTGGTCATTCAGTTGCAGATAAATCGGTTAATATCAAACAAACAAAACAACAAAAATACGCGACAAATTTCAGAATTAGAATCTCAGCTTGTCTTAGATTGATAAAAGCCAGATATGATTAGTATTTGATTCATTTTTCATTAGTAGAATCTCACAGATAAACCAAAATTCGATTAAACCTAGCAGTTATATGTTAAAGCAAGAGCTTTTAAACAAACATTAATGCTCAGGTCATAACAACGCTAGACTCTTATTAGCCTTAGGCTATATTAGCTGTGCTGCTGACTCTATCAGGCATCAGGTTGGCCTTCCAACTCAGAGTTAGTGCTTGAGTCTTGGCTAGCATAGTGGTTGACTCTGCAACATGCCTGATGGGGCAGAACAGTGTAATGGGCCATTGCTGGATGGGCATCTTCTTCAGCGAGTCAGGGCTTTAGCATTAGTTCCACTGGGTGAGTAGACCATCTGCCTTGCATTAACATCAGAACCCTCCTTCTCTTCACAGGCTGGACAATTTGCTTAATATGGCCTATGGCGTTAAGAGGTAATTAAACTTCACCGAATGCCAGATGTCCATGTTGAAAAAATGATTTCTTTTTCATTTGATTCTTCATTTTCTGAAGTCACTTGCATTTGATTCAGTTCAAGGTTTTTCCCTGTCTCTTAAGTTTGATTTTAACTTGATTCTGCTTGATTTCAAACCACCAACCACTCTAGTCTTTACAAATATTCAAATTATCTTTTATAATTTTAGTGAAGAGTATGCATTGTTTGATTCTGATGACTGCGTACTTTTGAGTTTTTTGGTATTTTCTGTGTTTTACTATGTGTAACTTGTATTGAGATGTGGTTGCCACAGGATTCAGGGTCTCGAACCCAAACTCCGCCGAGCTTGGTATCTTTACAGATACACCAATGTGATTTAGCACTATTCCAAACTCCTGTAAGCCCTGCTTACAGGAGTGATATGGACAGCTTTAAATCCCTTCGAGGTGGAACTAAATCTGTTTGCTTGTACCTCTTATTTTTACAGCAGTTTTACCGAACAGGCATCTGTAAAGCTTTCTACAGGCTACAAAGCTGCTTTGAAAGTAAATGAAATAAGCAGCATTGCTCAGTGAGATTCATTAAAGGTTTCCTGCCATTCTGATGTAAACGCTTACCCCAGCACCTTTAACGTTCTGTCCTATTTTTGGTTGGAGTGGGTACGAGTGAGGCGGATGGCGGGTGAGAGTTCTCCTGGATCCCTGCAGGAAACAAGTGTTTCACTGCAGCTAGCACAACCTCTGATCACTTGGGTTTTGCTCATGTACAGTTTTGCTCCTTTTGTGCTTATGATTTATTAAATATTTCAGCATTTCCTCAAAAAAATGAATGTGTTGTGATAGATGATATTGCCCTCAAAGTGATTGCAATGTAAAATTCTCTTTTTTTGTGTCAGTAGCATATGTTTGTTACCTGTCACAGATAAATAAAAAAAAAAACATTTGCTCATCATAAAATACTCTTAATTACTCTATATAAATAAAGGCTGCCTCTTGAAAATACAGAACATAAACTATAGCATTGAGGACTTTGCCTGCTTCTCCCCTTATTCAGACATTTGTGGGGGGCATTTTTAATGCAAAGAAAATAATATAATTACAAAAGCCACAAGGTGATTCGAACAAACCTAAAGAATGAAACAGTATATGCAAACAATGTAGAGAGTATTTGAAGCGAGAACCCATCTTTCACAACAGAGAGACAAAGCATGCATATTATTTACTCTGAACGTGATTAGCTGTCAAAGTGGCGGAGACAGCTGTGCAGAAATCACACGATCCTGTTTTCTTCTCGAGGGAGCACAGGGCTGAAGGAGATGCTTTGCTTTTCATAGTGCGCATGGTGGGAGGTAATTAACAAAGGAATCCAAGCTTGTGAAAGTGAGCAGCAGCAGGTGAAGGTGGACAGCACGGGAGGGTCAGTCGCTTGTTGCTATGCAACTCCTTGTCCAACAGTTCGATGTGGTAGATAGAACAGTGTGTGCGTGGCCCTGTTGGAGTAGACAGGAGCCTCCTCTACACTTGTGTTAAGCTGGGCTGGTCCTTACACACTTGTTCTGAAGATGACTGGCATCCAAATTACCATGCAGCCTGTTTTTTGTCCTCCCCACCTTTTCTTCTCCAAGATGAGTAATGGCACCAGATTCATTATTTACACAGAAACACGCCGTAATTGAAGTTATGAGATGGTTGCTTGTCAGGGAACTTAAGCAAGCTGATGCACTATTATACGCCTTGTTTGCATAATGAGACATGGCCGGCATGACACAAAAGGGAGAAGAAGCAGGCTTATCGACTTTGTTGGGGCACAGCAGCTACAGCACAGATGAAATATCTGAGTAATTCTTGGCAAAACAAGAAGCAGGGAATTGGCTGGCCCTGCAGTCTGTACAACGTTATCGATCACAGTCATACATTGCGGAGCTGCCGGGGGTGTGGGTGGAATACACTCTGTTCCCAACGCCAGGCACCTAGAAAGCGTTGCTTGCATTTTCCACCCGCTGACTGCTGTTTTCGATCTCCCACACCCAACCTGCGTGCGCACACACAGACATAAACACACACACACACTCATATGCAGATGCACACACACATGCAACCTTGTATTCGCTACCCACAAAGGTTTCATCAGAGCCATCTGATCTGCAGCAAAGCGGAAATCTCAATTAATGCACCCCAATAATGCCTATAGTCATTCCTGGAGAGGTAGCATACGAAATGAACCTTTTATCCAATTTACCTTTTATTTAAAGTGGAAATTTCTTTTAAGCGGAAAGGCAATTAAGTGAAGTCAACTGAGCATTCAAATCTCTGTATCGAGAGAAAGAAAGGGCAGAAAAGGAAACCTTACAAGAGGTATGAGAACAGATTTACTCAGTTGCATTCCAAATCTCCAATGAATTTGGGAGGTATTAATGTGATGAGTTCCTGCAATTTGGGCTCTCCAATGAGAGCCACTCAGGAAGGCAGTGAAAGAAAGGAGCATGTATCTGTATGAATGGTATTTTTATACGGCCCTCCCACAGTCTAGAGTACAGCCTTTTCAGACTGCATACAAAAGTGCCTTCCTTTCAGAACGAAACAGATATTGAATCTCTAAATCGTCTTAAATCAGAAGCAATAGAATAAAAGATGCTAACATAACAGAGGGGCAGCTTGTAGAGTTAATGTGGTGTTCTAATGTGCTAGAGATGTGCAGCCTTGTGTGTTAAAGCTTGTGCAAAAAAGCTTAGGTCACTCAGCCAGCTCTTTCCAATCATGCTTGCTACCAAAGTGCAAAAATGTTGTTTATGTTCTACTGCAGAGCTCTCACTCCTATTCTGTGTGTTTCTCTCTCTGTCCCTCTTGTTCTCAGGTTCTCTCCCATCACCATAGATAGCATGACCAGTCTAGTAGGAATGAACATTCCCGGGCACACCGGCACTGGCTGGTGCATCTTCGTCTATAACCTGTCTCCAGACTCAGATGAAAGTGTGCTGTGGCAGCTGTTTGGGCCGTTTGGCGCCGTCAACAATGTCAAGGTGATCCGAGACTTCAACACCAACAAGTGCAAAGGGTTCGGCTTCGTCACCATGACGAACTACGACGAAGCGGCTATGGCTATCGCAAGTCTGAACGGGTACCGGCTGGGCGACCGCGTGCTGCAGGTTTCCTTCAAGACCAACAAGACCCACAAGTCCTGAACTCCCTCCCCACTGTCGTGTAGCCCCGTCAAACACACCACTACTAACACCCACCTCAGCCCACACAGCTAGTCTACAACAGACAGGAACACAACCAATCCACCAACTAAACAGGACTGGATATGGCTTATAATATAACTTTGGACCTATAAGCCAATGTTGCCTAAGTATTACGAAATTGAAAATGGAAAATATTAATGATTTGGAAGACCTGTAAGTGGTACAGGCATTCTGTTGTATATCTTTTCCGTTCTAGTGATTGTTCCTTTGATTTCTCCTCTCTGTAAACAGTAGCAAAACCAGACCGCCCTTATTTCAAAGAAGAGAATGCCTTTCTTCTGATTGTACTCTCTTGATTCAGGTTTTCCTTTTGTTCTCTTTTAAATCCGGATCCACTGTCGTTAGTATAACACCTCCCTGGGAAGAGAATGGGAGGGGGCTCTTTTTAACAAATTGGTGATCATTCATTCATTTCTTTTGGTGTATATTATTAAGTCCCCCAAGTAAATTAACAGGGATGACACCATCCCTTTTCTCTAACGGAAAAGAAATTTCTAACATTGTTTTGTTTTGTACTGCAAACAGAACACGTCTTTCCTCACGAGGGATCGGGAGCTAGGGAGAGGGAAGGGATGGGTTTGCACTCCTGTTGACAAAACAACACACACACACACACTGTTGCCAAAGAGAAGATCTCTTTGCTTGAAAATGTGTTTAGAAAAAAAAATTTAAAAATAAAGAGAAAGAAGATCTATTTTTATAAATAATGATTAAAATAATAATTATTGAAGAATTTTTACAAGAATCTGGATTTGAAAAAAAGAGAAAAATATTTTGACTGGCTAATTAGGGGTTGGGGGAGGGGTCAGGTGCCACCTTGTCTTGTTCGTTCTGCCGTGGTACTTTTTAGGATCAAAGGTTGTTTGTTTTTCGGGGAGAACCAGATTGGCAATGGTTTTGTAGACGGCTGGTTTTATCAAGGATTGCAAATTCAGGCAGGTAATTTTTCATAGCACGTAATTGTTCAACAGCGATCCCCTTTAGGCGAGGGATAGGGTCTTCCCAGGCCTGAGGCATCCTCACAGTCAAGAGCCCAAAGTAAGGCCACACATTGTCCACTCATTTTCTTTCCATCATCAGTCTGTTGGATATCAGTAACACATGCACACGCACATCTCCATTTAGAAGACATACATTCTTACGGTTCCTTTCGCTCTGAGTTTGTGATATTGCATTCGAGATATAATTCCTTTAGCGATCAACTGTAGGTGCTATATTACATGGGTCACATATCTTAAATATCCAAGTTTGTTGTTCTGTGTGCTATTTAGAGAACAAAAAAAGAAACTTCAATGTTGGCATTAAATTGAGCTGCTGTTTCCGGTTTGTTTACTTCAATTGCCGGCCCCCATCTGGTACACAACAGTGATGCCAGATGAGCAAATCTGGGCCTTGTAAGAATCACTTAACAAGTTTTCTTTGGCTTGCTGACATATAGGTTACTTGCTGAGTGTACAGCGTTTGTCAAAATTAAAATGATAATTAGCTAGTTTTGTTAGTCTAGTATTTGTTTCCTCAAAGGATCTATTACAAATGTGTCTTTCTTTGTTGTGTACAAATAGATGATATATAGTCTACATTTGTTTTACAATATCTATATCTATCTGAGTTGTCACTGTTTTTTGTTCGAGCTTGTCTTTTTTCATATGAAAACTTTATGAAGTGATGGTTCATTTAATTAGAAAACTCGTGAGGAATCCTGTTTAATATGTTGTCATGTCGCTTGTGGAAAAAAAAAGAAAAATTGGACTCATTTTTTTTCTGTTTACCGCCGCGGCAAAAGAAACCTAAAAAAAATAGTTTCTTGGAAATATGTATTTATTTATTGATTGATTGATTGTTTTAATGATTACATTATTTATTTATCTTGATTATTTATTTATTTATTTGTTGTTATGTTGTCTGTGTTTTTGTGTGATTCTGGTACAGGGAGGGGGTGTTTCTGAGCTAAAGGGAACAAACGACTAGGGGAGATACTCTTCCATTAGTCCTGTGCACTGAGAAATTTTAGTACGTTTGTGCTTTGTACCAATATATCAAAATTACAATATAAAAAAGTTTAAAAGTCAAAAACTAAAAAAATGTCAAGAGGGTGAGGCTCTTCCCTTATTACTAGAAACAGTTACTCGCTATGCATAACCTAGTCAATAGTTAAATTTGCTATTGCTTTTTTCTTGTCTTGTTAAACATAAATCTTTAAATCTTTTTCAATAAAGTTTAGTCTTAATAGAATGTTATAACAGTTGTTCTGGTTCAATATAACCTGTGATAAGTTTGTGTAGTTTTAAAAGCCGCTTCCCGCCCTCCCTCCACACACTACCGTTGCTTTGTGATCCAACTTTATGCAAAAATGTGGGTCTTAAACATAGTTTCTCATGGATTTGTATGACATCCAATGTTTTAGGCTCAGCTGCCTTGATTTGATTAATTATATGGTATGTCAGTTGTTTAAGTATTATTCATTGCATTGGACCAATCAGTGGAGATTAATGTAATTTAACCTTGATTTTAACTAATTCCATCATTTGCATATGACATCACAAATCCAAAAAAGGAAAAAAAAAAAAGAAAAAAAAACATTGACGCTGATTGTACTGGTTGAAGTGAAATAGCTATAAGAAGATGATATTTGATAGATGACACCCATTATATATTTTCTAATATATAGTCTATTTTGAGAGGTAAATTTAGTGAATGGCTCTTTGAGAGTACAGCATCAGCTCATGTTGAGATAGAAATTCTGTGAATGTTAGAGGATTTTAGCTATGTAGAAGCATTCATACACAATTTATCATTCATCCATTTGTTCAGAAATCAATCCATCCTCTGCTCCATGTGCTGAGCAGTAGCACAGACCTCCTCAGACCCCACCGCAGGTGGGAGGTTAAATTATGCAACGACCCTGGTAGAATGTTGTTCTGATGTATGATCTAATTTCCTACGTCACTTCCTCCTCTATGCTCATGGCATCACCCTCCATTAGTCTGTGTATAACTGGGATTGAGTGAGTGAGCGTGTGCATGTGTGAGTGTGTGTGAGTGTGTGTGTGTACACGCATGTATGTGGGGTGGGGGGGGTGAGGATGTTTGGAACATGGGGCCATGCCTCCGTGGTACGTGCCCAAATCGCTGTGGCTCACTTTCTCCCCCGTAGCGCCTTATAGTGGCAGCCTGCCAATAGGAAACCAACAGCCAGTAGTGTAGGAGGGAAGGCCAAGTGAGGAACAAGGCTCTTGTCATTTTTCATTTTCTCCTGAAGATGTGTTTGTTTACTATCTGAGAATCTATAAATCTTTAAAGACAAAAAAGAGTAAAAAAAAAAAAAAGTTCACTGGACCAAGCTGGTCTCTCCTATTTATGTTATTACTTAGCTATCAATTATTGATTATTGTTATTATGATTACTATTATTCTTATTATTCTTATTATTAATCAAATTACTGCGATGAATGACTTCATGTTATCCTTGCTAGTTTAGGTCATTTCTGAAACTGGAAAACAAAATATGGAAAAAAAATCTTGCTGTAAATGTTTTTTTCTTTTTCATAAACTGTTGTGTTTGAATTATTTGTACTTTTGAATGTTGGGACAATAAAATGAGGTGTTAAAAGCTGCGTGGTCTGAGCTGATGTTTAAAGCACACCTATTTGAATTCTTTGTTCAAGTTTCCCTGTGCACATTGCTTGAGTGACTATTACATTTTCTTTAAACTTGAAGACTTTAAAAGTGAAGATCTGCTCTACCTGCAACCCCAGCAGAACTAAATGTCACTATGTCACTTGAGCTAATGCTTTAGATATGAATTTGATGATTTTTCAAAATGAGTATAAATGCCATGGTAGCCAAGGTCAAAATCAAAGGCACAGAACTATCTAGTGCATTATTAAATTAATACACTTTCCTTAGTCAATAATACATCACAGTCAGTGTGAGTATTTGAATGAAGTGTGTGAGCACAGTGCCCCCTGCGTATCTGCTGGAGAATTATTAAAAACATACACACTTCAAATGCCACAGCCTTTTTTTTATTTTTTACTAAATATATACAACCTTCTAATCCTGCTATTCATTTCAGCTTAGTGTAATATCAACATATAATAAAACAGTCATCTAATTAATAACACCAAGATACTAATTAACACTGATAGGCTATATTAAGCAGTTATGAGAAAGTAAATGATACTCGTGGAGCCTGAAGTTGTTTGCTCAGTGTGTGCGGCAGGTTAGAAGGGAATGAAGGAGACTACAATGAGGGAGATAAGTGGTCTGATAAAGTCCTTCAGCCTGTCCAAGCCTCTCCACACTGTTAGAGACTTAATGAGGTGAAAGTCTCATGAACAGAGAGATGTGATAATATGAGTCACTCAGCACACCCTCCCTCTTCATAGCACAGATGTTAGTGTTAATGCAACAACCAAGCAAATGGCAAAATATCCACCGCATTTACAGCTTGACAGATGTCTTAACGCAGTGCACATATGCAATAACAATAAGGCAGGTTTCCATTCTGTAACACTGTGATTGCTCTGGATGTCTTCCCAAACAGACTTCTAAATTTCCAAAAAAAAAAAAATTATGATAATAATAATAATAATTTTAAAAAAAAACATTGTCATGCTTATAAACAGATGACATGAAATGCCAGGGTTCTGGATATATTTCATGATTACTCATGGAAAGCAAAGCAAAGCAGACCTGAAAGAATACTCTGTGAAAACATGAATAGGAACTATTAAAGTATCTTAAATGAAGCGCTTGAAGTGAATGTGCAGAATCATGAGAGCAAATGTAACTCATAAGAGCACTTCAGTGGTGCGAGCAGTGAGACATGCTTGCCAGAGTATACACACTGCTCACAAGTCAAGGTGCTATTCACACTATTGCCATAGCATCTTAAACAGAAAACTCAGGAGTTTATGGACAGCAGAACATGGCAGCAAACAAAAGCTGTAGCAAGTACTGGCTAGGTGAGGAAAAAATGTCAAGAGACCATGCTCGGTGACAGCTGATACCCTGTGTATTGTTTTTGATGCTGAATGTAATAAAACAATAAAATTTACATTTTTATGGCACTGGAACAAACTCAGCTCTTTTACATTGCAACTGTACTTGATCATGCACTTCATCTAAAATCAGCTAGGTACCATATACAGAATAAGATTTTTTTTATATCCCGCTGTAGAAAAAAAAGATTATATGGAAACGGGGGACAATAAACCTAGAGGACCAGTATGCCTAACCCTGGCAGGGGGCAAAAAACTAGCTACACATGGAAAACAGTTCAATCTCACTGACCTTGGACATACTATTCTTAGTAAGTAGTTCATTCATTCATTCATTCATCTTCTACCGCTTATCCGAACTACCTCGGGTCACGGGGAGCCTGTGCCTATCTCAGGCGTCATCGGGCATCAAGGCAGGATACACCCTGGACGGAGTGCCAACCCATCGCAGGGCACACCCTGGAGGTGTGAGGCGGACGTGCTAACCACTAAGCCACCGTGCCCCCAGTAAGTAGTTCAATTGAACTTAAATAATATAAATCTTATGTCTTTTAAGAACAGACTTAAAAAAAAAAAAGCAGCTTTAGAAAAGCAGCTTTAGAAAAAAATTGAAATATAGATGTTGGTCTTTAATGACAAAGTCAGAGGTGATGTGATAAAAGAAATTCAATGAGACAACATTCGGAGGAAACCGTGTTAGAAACCCGACTCAAAAGGGAACCCATACATTTTGTGGGATAATAACTCATTACAGTCAAGGTGAACTGTACCCAGTGTTAAAAGGGTGTTCAATATGAGCAGATTGTGAACAGGGGTCAGAGTTCAGGACAGTGTTATTACCACAGCAGTTATTAGACAGTATCCAGGTGAGATTATCCACATGGCTAGAGCTTGGGACAGAAATTGTTTTTGGGAAGTGGAAACCTTTAGTGTTGGATGCCATCCATGGCAGCAGAAGGTGAGTCACAAGTGCAAAAAGCTCCAAACAGAAATAGAGCATCAGGATGAATCAGGCAGATCCGGAGGGCAAGTGAAGCCACGGGATCTGGCACCAGCATCACATCGGGCAGTAGGAGTTTACAGAAAGGTGATTAATGTTGGATGTCATAGGCTTTATTGTTTTATTGTACGCAGATCCTCTTGTAGTGTTCTTTGCCATTTATGAAGGTCAAAATCATGCCAATCTGCACTGAAACCTGACAAAAAGCCTGCATGTCTGCATAACTACTTCCTCAATATTTGAGTATGTGCTTTTCTCTGATTGTAGCATATTGGATACATCCAGTGTTGCTTGGTATGTACAATAAAATTCTAGTTAATTAACTGAAATGATGCAGTACTCAGTTATCTGACAACTCAGTACAAATTACAAAGTAACTAAACTACTGAGAATAAACATATCATTACTGAGATACTGAGTTCTGCAATAGGAGAGGTCTCCTTGATATCACATAATGTTTTTTTGTCAGTCGTTATGATACTGACCTACAGAGACGTTATTCCTCCTTTGAAATATTTCCAAGGTCATGATAATAAGTGAAAGACTGATCAATATTTAGTTGAACAGGTGACACTGTTGTACTATTGACAGCCTGACAGTTGGAAAACATCGATAACATATCAATATCTTTGTTTACTCAACAAACTATAGTACTGAGCGTGCCCAATGTTTTCTGGCATTATTAGTCACACTCTAGTCAAAACATGTAATACACACTCCATGAAAACTTGCAGAAATGATCGGCACATTAACAAGATGTGCCTTTGTCTGCCCCTAAACCCTGCCCCATAAGGCTCTGAACAACACACTCTCTAAAGGACCCTCTAAAGGACTGTTCAAGGTCTATCAGAGTGTGTGTTTACACTGATGAAGTGAAAGCCACCACCTCCAATGGAAGTATACCCATCTGCTATCACTCTCAGTCAGTGTTGTATGCCATCTCTAGACACAAAGGAGTAGTTGGCATAAGAAAGACTAACCATCATTTTCAACCTCCATAATCCAGTTATTTATGAATATCTTTATAAATGTCTGTGTTTCTAGCACTAACAAAACTAACAAAAAATAATCTAAGGTTAATAGTCTTTTCATAGTTATGGTAGGAATAAAATATAATGAGCTGCCTAGAATCGTATAATAGTTGTGAAAGCTAAAACGAATTAAGAATTTAGCAACTACCAATAACGATACTTTATTATACAATGTCAATTCAGTGTACCTGGACTTTAGCATAAATAGGATGGTCAGTTGTTGACAAGAATCAGAGATAGCCTTTTGTGCTTCAAGTCCAAGCAAAATCCCACACTGACATACAGGGCATGATGAAACCCTGAGACATTGGACAAGACCATAAAATCAACAGAGCTTTGAATTATATCTGAATTTCTAGCACAGTTCTTGGTAGAGTTAGTTCCCCAAACCAAATGGGCCTTGCATCATTTCTTTCCTAATACTTGGTTACACCCTGTCAATCCTGTCAGGATGCCACCAGTGTCCTGAACCTGCTCTTCCAAATAATCCCACAAGTTCTTTAAGGGATTGAGGTTTGGTGACTTTGCAGGCCAGTTCATGTGTCTCTGTGTTCCATCATTCTCACTGAAAAAGTCACCCTATGCAGCCCTTAGCTGTCACCGTGGAACATTACGCTGACAGTGTTGTGTTCTGAAGCACAAATGATTTTGTCCTGCAATTTTAAAAGTACAAAAATTTACTACATATTTGATTCAATTTTGAAATGCACATTTGCATATTCAGTACAGGAATATTGACATATTAGTTCATTAGACAGAGCCACATTGTTAAGCTGACAGTCAGTTAGAAGGGGAAAATAAAAAATAGACAGAGCTACCTTATAATATACTTTCAAATCCAGAGAATCTGAACAGAATAAATGTGTAAAAAGCAAACAGGGAAAGCGCACTTTCTCTCTACACGTCTGAATTTTGCCAATACTCTAATGTCTTTAATACCTCTAGTGTCATTATTTTGACACTCTGAATGCATATGATATTGGAACCTTTCTCTTTAGTTTAGCTAGCTATTAAATAACTAGCTATTCATAGAGCAATTAATTAAAGTCTCTGTGCAAATAAAATATGCGTATCAATGATTTGTTTTCAGCCAAACCATTTAATTTAACTACAGTGCAGTTTAGACATTATATTTAAATTATGTTTGCAATATGTTTTTGATTATAGCTCCAAGAAAACCTCACACTCATTTTTACTTGTGCCCATCAAATAAGGATTTTACAAACTCTCTATCTCTCTTGCTCATGCCAGGAATCTTTTTCATGTTCTCCAAGATCAGATTTGAATATCTCTTCTCAGCACTCGCTGTTTTCCACCATCTGTCACAGATGACAGTGAAGTCTCTGGGCCAAACCACAATTCAAAGGCCCCTGAATCCTCGTTCTGCATTCCAAACACACACTGAGGCAGGACCAAGAGCCAGGTCTTCAGTCATCTGCCACACAAAAGCCATGCACTACAGTTTGTGAGCCCACTGGCACAATCAGCAATAGACCTGTTTTTGCTGCCATGGTCTGAGGCACGTATTAGACAAATAGTTCATCAGCTCAAGAAACTTGGATGCCAAAGTGGCTCCTGGCAATATTGCTTCTTAGCAATGCAGAGTTGCACTCCACTACAGCGATTCAGCTTTGAACTGTATCTATTTAATAATGTACTGCCTATATGAGCCTGAGAATGCATCTGGCTACTTTAACCTGAGATAAATCACTAAACAATATAAACCAAATACATACACATGCCAGGGTTAATTGCTTAGTTGTTTACAATAGTCATCAAGGTGATGGTTTATATGATTGATAGTGATACTGCATGTCAACTGGTTAAGTTTTCCTTTGGTACCAGTGCTGGAGAAATCCACAATACTACTGAAAATCCCGTGACTAATAAATTGAAAAGTTTAAAGTTCCATACGTTAAAGTTCAAAGCAACATTCAGCTTTTGAATAGTATTAGTATATAGTATCAGATTTAAAGAGTAGATGTATTATTTGTTTTTTTTTTCATTGATACAACTCTTCTTCATCTATTTGACCGATTATAAACTTAACTAATATAGCTGAGGTTAAAGAGTAGCCAGAGCCAGAATTCAGTGCTGGCATTATATTATAGTGTTTTAGTTGCTGGAGAGGAGGTGGATAACATCTGATGATTCTCACCTACGTTCACAGTAAGTTTACTTACAGTATGTGTGCTGTGTTTGTCCTCTTAGAGAACACTATGAGTTACAAAGAAATGGAGCTGATGGAGCCAATATAAACATGATGTGCTAGGCCTGAACTTGAACTTAAACCTAGCAGGCTGTGAGCGTCTTTGTGTTTTTGATTTTGATTTTATTGATGTAAGATATGTGAATGGTGTGTTCCAAAAACATTTGCATATGAAAGAAAGATAAACAAAGCACAAAGCTCTGTCAAAATTCTCTTGTCTCTCGGGTGGATGTGCGTCGCTTATCTGGGGAAGAGATTGCACCAGGAAGCACCATGAAATGAAGGCAAGCTGGCGGGTCCTGGCATTCATGTGGATGTTACTTTGACATGAACTACATAAACATTGTGTCAGACCTAGTACACCCCTTTAATGGCAGAGGCCTTTCTCAACAGTAAAAGAAAAAAGTGTGTATACTACATATCCTATATACTATATACCTGAAAATGTACTGTCAAAACATCTAGGTTACAAATGTTTTCATACATGTGATGTATGTGAGTCCACCCACTTACACACAAACACACACAATTTTATGTTCTATGCTTTCACGGAATTTCACACCTGTCAACACTGTAAGACCTGTTCAGAT
This sequence comes from Tachysurus vachellii, assembly GCF_030014155.1. Lineage (NCBI taxonomy): Eukaryota > Metazoa > Chordata > Actinopteri > Siluriformes > Bagridae > Tachysurus > Tachysurus vachellii. The sequence goes on from NC_083470.1 coordinate 10,447,942, forward strand.
TCTTGCACTTTGGTGAAAACTCTATAAATTGACAGCCTGTTGCACAAAATCCAATATGACATCAGCAATTTGTCTGCAGACAAAAAAACATAGTAAGTGCAACCTAGGGGTGGCGATTAAATAAAACATTAACCTTGAATCAGAGCTCTGCCACAAGCAGTCTAAAAATGGTGGCCATGATACCACTGGGAAGAAAAGAAAGTGGTTCTTACTCTCTTCTATCTGTTCCCTATCACTAATGATGCATAATCATCTAATTCAGATAATGGTTCTCAAATTACAGCCGGTCTTTTCCTAAATCTTGTAACTCTAGAAAGAAACAACAAAAAGCCATTAGACACACTGCAGTTGCAATCAAAAGCACAATTTATCGCAGATGCTTAATTTTTCTGATTTAGAACTACTGGACAGGAATGCATACACAAAGAGACACATCTGTGTCAAGACATATTAATGCTGTTCTAGTGGTTTGTGTGCCCAACACATTACTAAGACATGGGCTTTTTTCTACAAAAATAGAATCTATATACATATATTTTAATATTTTAATGCATTATAACTTCACACACTTTTCTAAATATACAAATATTACATATACATATACAGTACAAGCATTGAAGCACACTACAAATGCATCCATCAGAATCACACACACACACACACACACACACACACACACACACACACACACACACACACACACATATTCTGTCTCAGCTGCTGGCTAGCAAGAATTCTGTTTTCTCTGTTGTCATGAATGCTTGTCCTATATAAACTTCTTTTCTGTGTCAACATCAGCTCACCTCACATTCACCTCTTATCAAAGGAACACACTTGTGGACCCCTACTGAATGCAAAGGCACATTTTTTCACCTAGGCTCCTTCTTTCAGAAAAACCGTTTCCAGTGTCTCAGCACTTTGACAAGCTGGTACATACAGTAGCATTTCATGCTTAGGATAAAAACTCAACTTAAAGCTTTCATCTTAATTACTGCGAATAATAATCATTTTACAACAAAGAGTGTGTTGTTATAGGACATTAATAATAGGATATCTTCTAATAGAGAATAGCTAATACAGGAAGATTAAATTAGCATAACAGATGAGTATGAATCTGTTGTTATACACACATTGCTTCAATGAAAATGTAATAGCATGTCATATATTAGCATGCCGTAACATCTTGTTCCTCTCACACCACAGAGATTTGCCATCTTTAATATTCATTCAGATCATTTGGGGTTGGACTATTGATTGGAAGGTTGTGAGTTCAAATTCCAGGACCAACAAGCTGCCACTGCTGGGCCCTTGAGTAAGGCCCTTAACCTTGAACTGCTCAGTTGTATAAAATGAGATAAATTTAGGTTGGTCTGGATAAGGGTGTCTACCAAATGCCAGAAAGTCTTTTTTCTCTCTAATGAAGTAAATTTTACTTGTTAGTTAATCTTGACTAGTTATTATTATTGAAAAATAATGCAAACATCTTCTTTCCTGAAGCCTTTCTACTCTGACGTCCAAGACTCCTTCCACAAATATGAAATCTACATTTCCTTATTGAACGCGTTCACCATTTAAACAATCCTTGATAAATAATAGCTTGTTTATTATCAGGCTTACCTTACAAAAAGTATGTGGTGTACAAACCTTTGTGTATGAGGTGCTGCTATAGAACCTATAATGTAGCACTAAGTTTTAATATATTACTTGTATTAAAGTATCAAAATGAATTTTTTTACAGATATGTGCAAGATCCAGGAGTGTCTAACAACAGATTCATATTCATTTGTTATACCGTCTTAGCACTTTAATCTTGTGTTAGCTAACACAACCGAACTTGACTGAGTTATTAGTAATTATTAGTAATGTATTGTTCACAAAGGAGTCAGCTCTTTATATTTGTTCTTTAAGTTGATTTTATGAAGTAGCTGTTTGAGGATCTCAGAACCAAAGCCTTTTTTGGTCATTTGAATGCTTCATAAAAAATGTTTCTAAGCATATAAATTCAAAATTCACATCAAGAACCTAAATTCCCAAAACTTAAAATAGACAAGCTTCAGTATAGTGGATATAACCTCACTAAAGAATTACCATCAGGTTTATTAGCTAATGCTTGAGCTCATTTCAGTACCCAGGTGATGTAGTGCATTCTCTCTCTGGATGGATGTACTGTAATTGCAGCTGTGGGTAGTATTTAAAGTGGAGGCCATTTTAAGTGATCGGACCAGAGGTGTGGTGTGAATGAGCCACTCATGCTGATAAAGCTAGCGTGATAGTAGTGGCGCAAGGCAACAGTCAGGCCCTTCAAAAGCTCTCTGGTCCCGTTCCATTGGCCAATGTATCAGGCTGCAGTGCTTTTAAAGCACTTCTGGCAAAGGCTGGGTGAAGAGGGCCAACGTGAACTGCTTCACTGCTGTAGTATTTACAATCAGGCCTTATTACTATTGCAGAAGAGCAGCCCTTCTCAGCCTTGCAGTGTAGGTCAATTATAATCAAATTGAATCAGCAGCTTATAAGAGACTTCAGTTCTTGATCTCTCTGATCACACTGAACAAAATACCCAGACTTTACAACAGTTTTTTGTAAGTATTATAGTTATCATTTAAACATGGTGTTATAGTATGCACTTTTAAAAAAAAAAACCTTTAGTACCACTGCACATACACATCAGAGAGACAAAGCTATTCTCTCATATTTCTAATATTCATTTTCGTTGCCATTCCTCATTGAAGTTTGCACTCCATGTTACCATGATTTGCTTAGCAACAAAATAACTCTGCTTTTCAATGACTGTAAATTACAGCCAAAGTGAGATAGTTGCTCTGTCTGCATCAGCACCCTGATGTCTCTCAGCAGTGCTGCCAAAGGAAATGCTTCCTTTGCATTCAGCAAGACGTCAGCCAGGTCGGATGCAAGAGCTCCGTATCGAGCTGCTATCGAATTCACTGACCTTCACTTCTGCTCATGCCTTGCAAATGTAATCAAGTGGCGCTCCTTTCTAACCCTTCTTCACACTCACAGCACTGCACAGAGGCGAGGGGCTTGCACATGCATCTAGGGATGATTTATCACCTCAACCTCTAACATATACAGCGGACCACTTCAGAAGACTCTCAGAGACAGGGCGAGTGCAGGGAGCAAGCACGTAGCCACAAAGAACCATGCAATCCAAGGGAGTATAGGAGGGTGACTCCCTTTTCTTCTTTATCTCTCTATACTTTTTTTGAGAGAAGTAAAGTAGGGAACAGGCTACTTTGGTATTCCTGTAGAAGGCAGGCATTTGGATCATTTGGAGGCAGTTCACACAAGCACAGCATGCCCTGTTTTACACAAGCACACACACAGGCGCACACACACTCATACATACACACACGCACACCATCCCTCACAACCAGCAGGTGAAATTCTGTATGCATGGCTGGGCCTCTTGGCTGCAGTGGTAGTTGCTAGGCGACAGCAGAGGGGAACTGACATTAGGAAAAGCAAATTGACCACAGGAGGGCTAATCTAGCATGAAACAGCAGCTGGCCAGCCATTCTCCATCACTGGCCAGGCCTGGGAGTCTGTTGAGGGCTACAGCCCTCTCTGCATCTCCAGCATGCTAGCGACCCTGTAGGAGCACCTGATCAGGAGCCCTACTGAGTCTCTTTTCTTCACCTGGATTTCACACAATAAATTCCATACTACTGTACTGTATGTCTGCAGTATCCATTACAACAAACTAAAATTTACAAGTTGGGCTAACCAGCTGTGAAAAATGGTCAGCTGGACAATTTAGCACATCTGGCCATTTTTCTTGGCTGGATGATGGAAGTTCCCAAGGCAGTAAGTTGTTTGAGTGACAGCTCTACATTTCTGGGTGTCGATAGGAAATTGAGACAGACAGACCTGTGGAGTGTAGTCAAGTTCAGGTCTAGGTTTGTGCGGCCTAGCAGTGGAGAGCACAGCAGTGCCCAATGATTCTGACTGATGATTGACGTGGTGAGAACTTTAATGATGCTAACGGCATCTGTCTGGCAGACTGGTGTATGCTACCCAGACAGACTCTGCTGGATAGTCAGGGGAAAGGGGGGATCTGCATAGGCCTGAGAGAAGACAGAGACATGAATCTGACTGTCTGCAAGAGGTTAAGTCAAGGACATACTGCATAAAATCAACACTGAGTGATACAGGCTGTAGGGCAAATTGCAAATGATACAGATATTGTCCAAAATGTGATCCTGTACAGTTGAGGTGTTGAACTCTGAGCTTTACAGCACAAACAGTTCAGCAGTTAATGGAGTGGGCAAGTGAAAGGGAGAGCAAGAGCAAGAAAGTGAAACAGCACACTATATGAGAGCTGTGTGAACAAGGACTGGCTCTAATGAGAGCCTAGCTTTACCTCCATGACAAAACAACTCACTGTAATGATGTGGTGGGCTTCCCCTCCCTGCTGCTGCTAGTAGGGGGTCTCCTTCCAGTCAACACACTGCCCGTATAATCACAGGTCATCAAACACACTCGCCACAGCCTAACAAAGCACCCCAATCAACTACCCATTACTTAGATTAAGCACCCACTGTAGCTGCATTACATTGCCTCTCTGTGCCTTATCAACTCAACTTCACATATGCAGTAATTACAGTACTAGTAGGAGTTTTAAGGACCAGCACACCAAGGGGTACAATGTGTAGTTAATGGCTTTGGGTTAGCACAAGAACATTATACTTAACATAGATTTTAAACAGAAAAAATTCCAATAAGGTTCATACAAATCTTGAATGTAATAGGTGCAGTATAATGACAGGATGGTAAATGACAGACTGGCAGATGCAAGTGTAGATATAGTTTATGACAACGAAAACACACAAATGCAAGAGCATGGAACAAAAAAAGGAGAAGTGATGCAAAGTAATAATATGAACATGACATGAATTATGCAGTAATTAACAATAATAACAGTAGCAAACAGCAACAAAATACAAAAGCTAGATACAGATCACACATCATGTGACATGTGTGACATTCTCATGCGACGTAGCTTAAGGGAGTCATACTCCTGCACCATATTCAATGCAACTATGACAGAACCAGAGAAAACCAGATTCTACATGGATGTTAGCAGATTGACAATGTACATTCTCACATTAGAATTTGAATATAAAAAGCCATTACACGAGTCTCTGTAAACAGCAGACAACCCTTTGTATATTCCAGCTTTATGTAAGTTCTGTAGTAACATAAGTAACATTGTGGCTTCTTAGTTCTACGCTAGCTTCCAAAGTTCTATGTTAGCTTTTGTCTTGTGTCAGTGACAGAGATTGAACTTTGTACACTGCAGTTAAATGCTAGCTTTGTAAATTGTGTGTACAGGCAAAAACAGTGAAAACATCATTTTCCTTATACATATAGGAAATATATGTATATATATCAGAGAAATTGCCTTTTGTAAATAACAGATAATTCTACCATTTGTAACAGCCTCAAGAGTGTAGGTGTACATGCCCTTTATTTTTGGTTAGACAGGGAGAAAAGGAAAGGGGTTTTATAGGTGTATACATAAGTTTTACATTTTAATAATTTTCCTTGTTTTTTAACTGCCACAATTTCTGTAATATATTCCTGATCAAAATCCTTAATTTACCGCAATTACAAGTGTTTGACAATTTTGCTTATGCCTTCATTAGAAAAGGAACCCTTTAGATGATATTCAAATCATATCAGATTTAATTATGCCGTCTTGCATTTAGCACATATTACTTCATTTAAATCACTGACAACTCATTCTTTGCCTGAAATATGAACTTGTTTCGAATTTTTTCACTTCTCCTAGTAAAAATTTAATTAAATTAATGCCACTTACGGTTTATAATTCAATGGTGAAATTAATCAAAATACCAGATAGTAAAAATGCAATTGTGCTGTGCAGAGAAAAGCTTTTCTTTTATATTATAAACTTCTTTGTGCTTTTGAAGTTCACCCAACAATAGTAGCGTGAGAGATAGACAGTTTAGTGGAATTGTTAATGAGAAGTTTTGTTTGACTTTCCATGAGTTAGTGGAGAGATCTTTTTTAATAGCAAGCATTAAGATTCTCTGGATTGTCATGACTTTCCACATATTAACCAGCATTTGACACTTGAGTGCCAGATTCTGGGCTCATCTGCATAAAGCAATCCTACAGGTGAACAAAATCATTTAAACCCACCCTAATACATCAGTGAAGTTTCTAAGATACTAAACACGTGTAGTAGAGTGCAGCTGAAAACATTATGCCAAAAGCAAGCCAAATGGAAGTCAACAGGTATATGCACAGATGGACACAGAGAAACACACTGACACAAATTATCTTATAAAGAGTGAATGAGCCTTTTGCAGCCACTAATTGGAGCGTGGAAAAGAGCATCAGTAGCTTGTGAGGATGAGTGGCCACTGGGGGCAGCGCAGAGCGCTTCGGGAGACTCGGGGTCATTACACCACTAATGGAGCCATATGGCCTGCAAAAACAAACAAAAACAGCCTTTTCCCCCTTTATAATAAGGTCATGCAATGCCTTTGCTTATTTGGATTGAGACCAGCGGGAAATTGCTAGAAACACGCGGCCATTTCAGCATGGTGTCTTGCGTTAGTAAATGGATTTATTTAGTAGGCTGCGCCCTCGGCAAAGGCAAACGTTAAGTTGTGCAAAATGGTTGGGAGTAGGAAGGACAGCTGCAGATTGCAGTGCAATCACTTGGGGAGAATGGCTCAGCAGAGCAGTACGGTCATGATAGCTTGTAAATTGAAGAATTTAGGCATTTAGGATGCAAACCTCATAAGGCAGCCTTTGAGTGAAGCGCTTATGAACATTCATAAAGAAATGGAAGTTTACATTGTTGGTAAGACCTCCTTTGAATCCAATATCCAAAATGTATTTTAAATTCATTAATGTTATATGGCATATATAATGCATAGTACAATTGAATAAAAGCTTACAAATGGTTGTGTATCGCATAGCGCAACATGTTATAAATTTGTTTATTATAAACTTAGTATATAAGTATAAATTGTATAAATTGTTGTAATGGACAATGCATTTATGCATTATGTGTCCAAAGGAAAGTTAAGGACACTTTGATATAATGCACTTTAACACTTATATATGCTTATGCTAGGCATTATACATAGGATATGTTATTATATGAGTATTATACGACACATTATTAAAGCATTTATAAAGCATTATGAATAGAGGAAACATAAGTGTTACCATAAGGTTGTTCTAAACACTGCAAATAAATTAAAACATTCCCACATTTCAAATTTTCTTAAACTAACAGTTATTGGTATTTTAAAATGACGATATTGTCAGTTTAGTCTGTTTGAATATTTTAATTAAGATCTAATATTTAATAAGGAGGCATGCTAACAGATCAGAAAACAAAATAAAACATGTCTGTCAGAGGTCCAGAGCAGAAGCAGTTATCTAATTTTCCCCACAGTAATTCAACACTCAGAATAATCTCTCTTTAATGACTAATAGTCCTGTAAATTATAAATAATCTATACCATTTTTTTCTTTCCTTAGGTCGCTGAATTTTATTCCCCTAGAATCAAAACGTTGACTTGGCGTTCTCTGTCAGAAAGTCTGAGCAGTGTGACTTGTACACAGGAATGTGTTCAGTTAGCAGGTGGGCAAAGCCAGATGCCATTTCATTTGTACTGTTCACCAGTCTTATTTCCCAAATTATGCTCCAAATAACCATGCAAATATATTCTCCCAACTTTTTCTGTCAGCACTGAGGTTTAGCTGATTTAGGTCGCAATTTTCTAAACAAAAAATCAATAACACCATCAGACGACTCTCTGTCTGGCAAAGTACTCACAGAAAACTAAACATTATAAACAGAAAGCAATTCCTGCCCACAATGCAGACCTTCAGACCCTAAGTTTACATAAAATGTAACATAAAAGCAATGCTGCCTTTAAATTGGACAAAGCGACTGCAGAATGTCCAATGCTTACACAATGCATGATGGCTGTGACCTCGTCCTAAGAGTCTGCTTCTCTCTGGACTTTATAGCTTGTTGGCTGTGTCTAGCCATTATTAGCACTCCAATCTCCCTCAGCTTTATTGATAACATTATTATTGCTACTTGGCTGACTCCTCTGAGTTGGACAGCTGAATTTCAAATGAAAGGATATGCTCTCTTTTGAACACTTTGCTGCAGTCAATATCTTTCTGGGTTTTTTTTGCTCTAGAGAACTATGTGATCTCTTTTTCAACTTTTTTCGTGGTATAACTGGACATAGCCTCATAGGATTGTCACATTGTAATAAATTTTGATATCCTTTTGATTAAATTATTTTTAATTCCACTTCACAATGGACCACTCTTCACTAAGACAGGATTTGTAGTATGGCTTATTTATTGTGCAGACTGAATTTGGTCATTTCTGGGAATTTCCAAATTCTGGTATAATGTGTATGGTGTATATAGACATGAACAGTTGACCTTAAAAATAGGAGTCCATACTGCCTTAGTTCCTGAAATGATTTCTAGCTCTATCTTCTGGAGACAAATTCTGATAATGCCACAGCCATATATATATATATATATATATATATATATATATATATATATATATATATATATATATATATATATATATATATATATATATTCACCAAGAACATATAAGCAGTTTGAGTTTATTTCTGATATTAGCTACTATTGAGTTTGCCAGTGTGGGAGGTTTTGATTTATGTTTGAATTCAGCAGCTACCGTAACTAGCAATTATTCATCTTTTTGGCTAGGAAATATGACATATGACATCCAGCTCTAAACATGACCTGCAAGCTATCGTTGAAATATAAACATAAAATAAAAAAGGCCAATTGAGACATAGAGATGGGTTTTTGTCACTTCAGGATATGTCAGAGCTCTGCCAGAGATCTTAATCATTTTATCTATATTTGACACAATAAATAATTTTAGATAACAAATCTGTCTTTTCATATTGGTCAGTTTAATAAGCAATGAGCTGAAATGAGCTATGAAGCCGTTCTATAATAGAGAGACATTGGATTGATCTCTACAAGCTTTATAAAAGTGCTCCATTTCCATTACAGCCACTACCTTTCTGAGGTATCCCCAGGAGAAAAAGGGGTAACAGCCAAGAAGAGTTCTCAGTATTCTCACACAAATTGAGAGTTTGGGGTTTTAGATAAGGAGAACTTTGAGGTGGTATTAGTGATGCAGTGCTACTGCAGAGTAAATAAATATAGAAATAACAAAATGCCATCTATTTTTATCAGCACATTGCTGGCTCCTCATGTGTCCATACACAAGCAAAGAAGAAAAGGGAGGAAACTCCCTTCATTTCTGTTCTCTGTTCTTTTCAGGAATGCTTTGGGCAAACTTCTGAATTTTGCTTTAATAAAGTCTCTGGTTTATCTTCTGTTTCTCTCTTTTGCTTTCCTTCACTCTCTGTCACCATCTTATTCACTCTGTCCTTTTTGCCTGTCACTGTCTATCTCTTTTTTATTTCCTCTCTCCATCAGTCTCTCTCTCTCTCTCTCTCTCTCTCTCTCTCTCTCTCTCTCTCTCTCTCTCTCTCCTTCTTCCTCTTCTTCTTCTCTCCCAACTCCCGGCTTTGAGGCAAAATCCTTCTGGGTCCCAATTAAGACTCAAAGCTGCTGTTCTCTGTATGATAACAGCACCAAGTGCTGACAACATGCTACCTGTCAACAAGAGCATCAACAGCCGCCATCTGTTCCTGGGAAAATTGTCTTCATTACACACAAACTCCAGAATGCAGTTCACACATGCACAGACATCCCAGATAGCAGATGATTCAAGGCCAAATATCGCTGAGTTAGAGCACATAAGGACCAGTTATGGCAGTGGCAAGTGTAGTGTGGGCCAAAAGTGAGCCAGATGTAAGCATATACTCTGGGAATATTGCTCTAAAGCATTATACATATATATACAGTGTATACATATGTATACAGTGTATATAGTGTATAATATATATAGTGTATAATACTTACATTTTGGCTGATGATTCCTTACTTTCCAGCCATACTTTGTGGCTGAAAATTGCTGTAAATTCTTCTTTATGGATCATGCACAATATATTACATCATCATGACAGTGAGAGTTGTGGTTACCCACCTTTGTATCAGTTTATTACCATCTTTCCACAAGGGTATATGGTCCAGAGGAAAGTAGTAAATGTGGGCAGACAGTGGGTCATTACCCATTTATTATCTGGAATGTATGCATATACTGAAAGAAGAGAGTTAAACTGTTAAGAACCCTCTTTAATTACAACCTTGTTCCCTCTGAAGAACACAATATAACTGCACTGCATCTTTAACATATTTATCTTGTTAGCATGTTTAACATGTTTATCTATCTCATAAGGCATTTGCAATTACTGCCTGTGAAAAAAAGACAGGTCCCTCTTGCAAATGGTAAAACAACAACTAATTAAAATACAGCCTTGCATCATAGGTAACCACAATTGCACCCTCACACCCCTGTTACTCATAATAGCTTTCACAGTTGGAGCAAATTATCCTGAAGAGCTGATAATAGATTTTCTTCTCTAATTAAAACTGATTTTTCCTCTCTGGTCTATTAATCAGAGAATGAAACTGCTTTGTAAGGAAATATGGAGGAGCTGTTGGCTCTAAATAGGGAGACTGCTCTCATCTCACCTTATGAAGAAGCATGCAAGGCGGCCAGGCGAAACTTTTTATCCTCTGCCTTACTGAACAAATTAGCTTCAGGAGACTTATTTCACAGCTTTTCACACTTCCTTTATATTCAGCTGCAGGGAAAAAATGACTTCCATGAGTGACAAATGAATCAGAAACAGCTCAGTCAGACCACTCAGGTACAGTTAATATTAAACCTAATGCAGCTTTAGTTCAACTTTTTTTTTTTCAACTTTTTTTAGAATCTTTTAAGGGTCCATGTGCCTAGTGCTAGTACTCAAATAGAATATTGCTTATTTATGGGTTATTCATTGGTTACAGAGAAACACTGAATCTGTTTTCCTTCTCAAATCTGCAAAATCTTTATTGTTCTTTTTAGGAAAAAAAGAATATTGCAAAATTACAAAATAATCATTGATAAAAATTAATGTTTTATCAATTAACAGAATATAGTCACTGAAAAGTAACAGTAATTGAAGTTTCTGAAAGTTTAATATCTGAAAGAGAAAATTTTTCGGTTTTCATGGCAGCAAATAACTTTATTAAAAAAAAAGTAAATTACTGTTTTTAGTTCTCCTGAAAGAGAAACTAGCATAACATTTTATTCTATCTACGATCTGTTACCTATGATCATTTGCAACCTGTCAAAACCTTTGCAAAACTCAAAAGTACATTGAAAAAGGGTCTGTAAAAAATGACTTAATGTTTCTGAAATCAAGAAAAGTCTTAAAAGTGAAAAAAAGCAGGGTACCGATAGACAAACTAATAAAGGAGTAACACAGAATACATGAAAACAAGATACCAAGTGCAAAATCCCAATGAGAGGATGGAGTGAAGGACTCGATACATAAACCGAAACATAAGCACATGGCGTTTGTTACCATAGCAACCATGACACAAAGGAGGAATCCATAGCAAACACACAGTAGAGGATAATAAAAATTTGAAAACAACTTGAATCCCAGGACCTATATGCATGTATTAAGGTATAAGGATAGTGAACCATAGAAATATAAGATAGTGAGATGCCATCAACTGAAATGTTCAAATCCTAGCAATGTCACAACGATCTGGACCTGGAAGTCGAGAGCAATATTTGTTGTACTCTCTGAATGGGAGGGGCAGCATATTCTCACTGTTCTGTCAATCAGAATAATGCTATTCAATCTGTGAGCTAATTCATGCAGAATAGGCCAGATAGACTATATTCAGAGTGTGGTACTGTACACAGCCCTGTGATGCTGCATGAGTAACAATACAAAAAGATGAGCAGCTTGCCTTCATGTGTCTTAGAGGAAGTACTGTATGGGATTGCTTCACTATCACTGATTGGATTGTCATAAGTAGGAGTGTGTATTTTTTGGGCTAATATCAGTGAAGCTGAGTAGTTACTTTGGACTTTTTTCATGTTCTTTTAATCAGAATAACAATAAAAAGGGAGGTCTAGTAATCAAAAATAATATTGCAGTAATACTAATAATGATAATGATTATTATCATTATTATTATTATTCTTATTATTATTATTATTATTATTATTATTATTATTAAACCCATTAATAATTTACTGGATAGCTATATTAAAAAATAAATTATTAATTATTAATAAATAAATTATTAAGACAAGCAATGTTGCTAATTTATGTGTCTTTCAGATTTTGGACCAAAAGTGACTCAACTGTAATTACTGATATATATTATGTTATATTATGGTAATAATAATAATAATACTGTATTATAACAATCAATTGGAATACAATATCATCAGGGTGCAATTTGGGATGGCAGACCTGAATTATGTGGGATATTGCTCATATGTTATCTCATTATTTTACCCCTAGATACATATACTCTAGTTACACAGCATCCCTAACAGTTGACATTGTAGCTTTAATGGACTGAAGCTAGCACTTTAACTATTAAAAAAATCCCCAACAGAAGAAATTCTTGAATTCATCTCTAATGTCCTACCAAATTATATGTGCTAAATTTGCCAACAATAGCATTCATTATGTATTTCAGCCTGGGTAGCAATGTAAAAAAAAAAAAAACTTCTCTATCCCCTAGATGCCCTTGTTCTTAGAGTTGTCCTGATATGAGTTATGGATGGATTGCAGTGCCAAATGGACCATGCTGGAGTCAGGCACTGCGTTCTGCACTGAGGAGTGGAAAGGAACACATCTGGCTGTCCTGCCATATGGAGAGCTCCTTAATTTTACTGCTCACTCTTGATGTCTCAGCTTCACTTTGTCCTTCACTGAGGTTTATTCTAACAAGGTCAAACCTGGAGTTGGCAGCAGTTTACAGGAACAGTTTAGATGAACAAATGCCTAATTTATTAGTCCAAAAAGTAAAGTAGCAGTGTTTTGATTGTATATGGACATAAAATAATGGTTTACACTTCTTTTTGTCATAGTTCTCAAAAAGCCATATCATGTTATTACTATAAATAACCTGGCCTCAACAATCAGTAATTGTCACGGGACCGGGGTGTCTTTGTGGATAAAAACACCCAAACACAGGATAGCTAAATAAAAACAGATTTATTAAACATAACATAAACAAAACACAAACAAAACCGAAACTTAAAAACCAAGATCAAGCCACATGAGGACCATAGACAAAACAAAGACAAGGATTAAATAAGCAAGACAATTAAGCACATAAGGGACATGTTTACTGAGGCAGGAAGGAATTAGGCAGGGGCGAGGCAGACACGTGAACACAAAACGTAAACAAAAATAACAAGTCTGGGCTAGATCCTGACAGGTATAGTTTTAAATAAGCAAGAATTAAAGATGGTTACAGCAAGGCAGCATTGTTATTTTCTGGTTAGGCCAGCAGGATATGTTATGTACACCATGATGCATTTTGTGTGATTCACACAAAAATCATTATTTTAAAAAGAATTTGTCCTTTTCAGAGGTTTAGCTGAAGCCAATTTCAGAAATGCTGGGTACAAGACAGGAATATACCCTTGAATATACACCAGTCCATCACAGGGCACGAAATACACAGAAACACACATTCGCATGCACATTCACACTTACAGGCAATTTACAATAACCAGTCCACTGACATGACTGGCATATTTTCAGAAGTGATGGGAAACCAAAGAATTTGGAAAAAGCATGAAAAAAACCCGTAAAGCTCCAGACAGTAACTGGCACATAGGATTGAGCTCCAGACCCTATAGCTGTGAGGTGGCAGTGCTATATTCTTCATCAACATCCCTTACATCAAATACAAATTACCTGCATTACCAAATGTTAATCTGTCCATGTATACAGTGTTATATATGAATACTTAGCAATATGAAGTCTTAAATACATGCTCAGGTAAAGTCATGAATTGCCTTCTTCTGTCAATAACCCTCTCTGTAAGGAAAAATCATAAATCCTGCATGTTTTAATATTACGAAACAACAATATTGTCACTGTAAGTCTCACCAGTGATGCCCTGAAACTGATCAGTGTGGGCTTTATGAAAGCAAAACAAAAGAATAGCTGACATTCTTATAAACACACCCAGGAGTTGCAGCAGGTTAACAGATTTTATATGAAGCAAAATCTCAACATTTCTTTATCATGTTGTGTGACTACATTCTGATGAGAATGACATTCAGTTACAGTACACTGAAACAACAATCAAGGGGCCTCATCACTATGCATCAGCTCTAGTTCCAAAACTACTGCATGAATAATGAGCTAATTAGGCTGATCATGCATTACACACTCGTTGAACATCTGTTAGGGATTTCATATTTTGATTTTTAAAAACTAAAATAATGCAAGACCCCAAGAACATATGGGAGAGACATAGCTGTACAGACTAGATAAACATGCAGGGTTTAGTCGACATGGATTACAAACATGTTTATTTTTGGACTGCTCATGATTTAATATGATGGTGCTCACACCAGAGGTTCGTGGGTCAAACACATTTTAAATATAATATTATATGTGCCTTTCCTTAAATGTAGTGCTTAAAATACAATTCTAGATACAGTTTATTTGTGGTTATAAAAACATACTAATTATGACTACAACTCGAAAGATACATTACTGTTTGTAAGCTTTATTGGTCCTGTTTTCCCCTTGATTTACTTCTGCTCTGCAATACAGCATTAAAATTAGTCACAGGAATAAAATTGTATTGCTGTAGTACATAGCTGTTGAATTCACAGCAGAGACACTTAGACCACACCATGATCTCACACTCTTGAGCTGTAATAATTCATTAGCTAGTAAAAATCCTGGCCTTAGTAACCTCTTCTAGGAGCCTTTCTTTACTGCTGTGCAGTAAACGCATTGGAACATGTCATTGCTTTGGGATAAAATACTATGTGGGTGGCTATAAATGGTGAAAGAATGTCCTGAGGTTTTCTCAGTCTTTTCTCTCTCTAGATCTTTTTTTAATTAAAGAAAATGTAGCCCACTGCAGACATCCTTCACCAGCTTACATCGGTAGACGTTTTTATATTTTGGCCACTATTAGATTGTAAAACTGGAGCTTATATCTAGTCAAAAAAATGAGAACATACAGCACAGTAAAAGATAAAAAAAAAAGGAGCAGCTCCAGCAGCTTCCTTCTCTCACCCTCTCCCTCCCTCTGTCTCTCTTTTCTTCCTACAATCTCTTCGATCTGTCATCCACTGGCATTTACAGCGCATTTCATTCAACCATTCCTTAAGGACAATTGGTTTTCTCCCATGATTCCATTAGCATAAAGTCGAGGCAAGGAGAGATGAGAGCAGTGCAGGAGCAGGAATGGAGCTTACAGTATGCTTTAAAGCATGCATACTTCACACTAATGGCCTCATGTGCTGATGCCTTTAATACACCTAAGTGATACACATGCAGGTTTGCCTTTGATTCTGACCATAAAACTTCTAATCATTTAAATAATAAGATAAGCAAGAGTGTATTGTGAATGAAAAAGAAAAAACAAAGAGTTATCAAACAATATAATTTGTTTAATTTGTTATATATATATATATATAACAATTATATATTAAGGACATTAACTATGACAAGTTTGACCAAACTCAAGTTTATTCAGTACGATGGAAGCAAGACCTCTTCAGGGCACAAATACCAATGCTTAAAGGTATGTAACTT
Organism: Tachysurus vachellii; assembly: GCF_030014155.1. Taxonomy (NCBI): domain Eukaryota; kingdom Metazoa; phylum Chordata; class Actinopteri; order Siluriformes; family Bagridae; genus Tachysurus; species Tachysurus vachellii. Next base: position 10,463,741 of record NC_083470.1, read on the forward strand.
AAGCAGTAGCTGTTTTATCGTAACTCGTTCACTGCACAATATAAACAAATGAGTGATATATAGTTTTGTTTCTTATTTTGTTTCTATAATTCTTCAGAGAATAAAGAAGACATAGAGCAGGAGTTGTCTAAAGGCAAACGACTACGGGTAGCAACTCTTAAAAAAACATGGCCATCGCCACCAGATACTACTTGTTCCTCGCTAAAAGAGAGAGCGGAAGCTAAGACCAAAAATGTGTGTTGTAAAGGTTATATTGTGTAACGTTATTTGTGCACGTGTGTATATTACAGTGTGATGGCAAATGTCATTGTTCAATAAATATTTTGAACAAACTTATACATACACATATATATACATATATATACACACACACATACATATTATATATATATATATTATATATATATATATATAATTAATACAGGTAATAAATAGGTTGGTGCTTCAATCAGTCCAATCTAATCTAATTTAATCTACTCTACTCTACTTTAATCTAATCTAATCTAATCTAATTTTATGATAGTACATTAGTTTCCCAGGTGTTTCTATTTAATTGTATATGTTTGTGTGTTTTATAACTGTACACCTGAATGCAATTTTAGAAACATATTGAATGTTGAAATAGTGAAATTCAAATATACTGTATGTACTTTTATAATATACTTAACAAAACAGCTTAACACAGTATAAAAGTGAAATAAAACAGTTTAAATATAGCTTAAAAATAAATTAACCAAACTTAAGTTGTCCATTTGCCCTGCGATGGGTTGGCACTCCGTCCAGGGTGTATCCTGCCTTGATGCCCGATGACGCCTGAGATAGGCACAGGCTCCCCGTGACCTGAGAGTAGTTCGGATAAGCGGTAGAAGATGAATGAATGAATGAAAGTTGTCCATTTTGTCCTATTTTGTGTGAACAAAATAGTTTAAACACTACACATGTATTTCTCATATTAAGTATTCTAATTACTTGTATTTTAAGACACTTAATACATTTGTTTTACAATACACTAAACTTAGAGAATCATTTTGTTGCACACTGGATGAAAGTTAATTACATTAATGAATGTTTTTACATTTTACTATTCTTTATAATAATTAAGAAAACATTGCTGATCCAGTTTAGGCAATTTCACAATGGCTGATAGCAAATAGCTAAGGAACACCATGGAAGTTTTAAATAAACTTTCAATGCTGTAATAAGGGGGGGGGCACGGTGGCTTAGTGGTTAGCACGTTCGCCTCACACCTCCAGGGTCGGGGTTCGATTCCCGCCTCCACCTTGTGTGTGTGGAGTTTGCATGTTCTCCCGAGGCACGGGGAGAACATGCAAACTCCACATGCAGGTTTCCTCCGGGTACTCCAGTTTCCTCCCCCGGTCCAAAGACATGCATGGTAGGTTGATTGGCATCTCTGGAAAATTGTCCCTAGTGTGTGATTGCGTGAGTGAATGAGTGTGTGTGTGTGTGTGCCCTGCAATGGGTTGGCACTCCGTCCAGGGTGTATCCTGCCTTGATGCCCGATGACGCCTGAGATAGGCACAGGCTCCCCGTGACCCGAGGTAGTTCGGATAAGCGGTAGAAAATGAATGAATGAATGAATGCTGTAATAGTAACTTTAATGAGTGTCAGAACAAAAACAAGTTAAAAAAGGATGTCTTATTAAATGCTAGCTAAAAGTTGGCTAGTGCCAGTCTTTTCAACTGATAAAAGTCCAGTTCAGGCATTTCCTTACTGAGTTTAATTTGAATCATCCCATACTGTGGTTAACAGTGTTTTGGGGAAAGGTGACAGAGAGGTCAGTGAGCTGATGTCATGCTTAGGTTGTCCTGGACTTAATGGCCACTTGTGACAGCACATGCCCTCAGCATCAAATGTGGGAGGTCCGAAGTGTGCATCATGACGGCCATGATGGAGGTAATTACTCAAGGAAATGAAGGTATGAGAGTGAACAGTCTTAAATGCTACAGCACTTGTACTTTCAGCCTCACTGAATAAGCAAATAACATTCTCTCTCTGCCTAATCAGGCACTTCCCTTTCCTGGGAGCTCAAGGAGAAAATGGCCTGGCAGGGTAAAAAATGCTTAATGCAATACAGCTTTTTATTTCAAAGTGGCAGAAAAAATGTCGAGACAAATAAGTGGCTTACCATTTTAATAGCAGTTCCTCAGTGTGTGGAATAAAAATGACACATTTCAATGCATTGAAACATCTTAATGCACAATTTATCCGTCAGCTGCACTCCTGGCCACAATAATAATCTTACCGCTGCATTGGAGGCAGCAGGCCTAAACCCACTTTATTCCAGATATTTTCAGAGAAAAGTTAAATCCTGCAGATGATTACATAATTTTTTTATAGTCTGGCTTGTTCTGTAAAATTAGCTCTTTTAGCACAGACATTTTTTATTCTCCTGCATACTGATTTTGAGAGAAAAGAGACAACAAGGGAAGAGCAGGGGGGAGAGAAAGAAAGCGAGAGAGAGAGAGAGAGAGAGAGAGAGAGAGAGAGAGAGAGAGAGAGAGAGAGAGAAAGCATAAAAGAGTGCTTGAGAAAGTTAGACAGACTGAGAGCAAGAGAAAAAAGCAGGAGAAAAAACACCATTTTCATTACTCTCTCAACATTGGAGGAAACTTTCACCATCTCTCTTGTTATCAGAATGAGAAGAGATCCTTACAGATTTGCACAGATTACAAATTGTAATATATATTCCAATGTAAATTTTTTAGTAGCTCAGTAGAAGGAATTAGAGAGAGTGAATAATGTCCTTTTTCTTGAAAGTTATAGGGTAGGTTGGAAAAAGGAAACAGGAAACAAATATATTAAAAGTATAGGTAGAAATAAATAAATAATATGTGACATTACTGAATGATTACTTTCTATCAAAATGCTTTGTCTACAACCCTCATCATCTAACTTTCTGTCTGTGGTCCATGGCATAAACAAACTTCACTGACTGGCTCAAGGTCTATTGACAAATCCTCACTGGATTTGATTGAGTATTTTCAAAAACTGGGCAAGCAATATGAGACCATTGATTTTCTGACATATTCAAAAGGATTAAGCCTGCCATAAAGGCAATAGGAAAGGACTTAATGGGGTCATGTGTGCGTGCTAAACTTTGATATCTATTACTTTTCCTTTTATTCAAACCCATTCATCATGGTTGTGCTTCAGAGGATGGATGGTTGATACCTGAAGGTTATCTGTCTTATAGATTTCAGAGGCCCAGCTCCTGCCACCATGTCCTCAATAAGAAACGTCCATTATCACAGCTGAACACAGCTTCACTCAATCACCACACGACAAGGTGAAGGAACTCGATCAAGGTATTAGGCTTTTTTTTTTTTTTTTTAAATCCAGAGAGCAGTGGTTAAATCTTTGGGTTTAGTACACCCTGAACTTTTTGGAGCACAACATTTTTGCTCCTATATGCTTGGATGATATCACTAATAGACTTTGAAGCAATCATTAAAATTGTGATGGCTTTGAATGCTTTCAAGAGGCCTCTGTTGTTGGAGAGATACTTCAGATTTTGCTGTTACACTGTCCACTTGATATAAACTTTAAGATGTGCAAGGTGTTTAATACATCAATATCACAGAGGAGTTCCACTTGAGTCCCTAATACAGATAGGTCGCTCTGAAGTGAGGGGATTTTCTCTGTGCTATAATGCTGAGGCTCTGTAGCTCTCTGCTTGAATTGGTCTGCTTCAGCAGAACACATCCGATGCGCCCTGAGAATTTGTACAGAGTTAAAGAGGATCTTTGCTTGCTACAGGGCTGAAACTGCCCTGCTTTCCTGGCATGTAGTGACATTCACACACTTATGCTAAACTTCTCGGGGACAGATGAAGACAGGACCCCCATCTCTGACAACTACACTGCTGCCATGTGTGAGACAAAACAGCTTCTCTCTGCTATAGATGCCTGCCCAGAACTCAGCATATGGGAGACTAGTACACAAAGCCCAGTGACTTACTGCAAATCTACTAGAGAAAGAGAGAGAGAGAGTGTGTGTGTGTGTGTGTGTATGTGTGTGTGTGTGTGTGTGTGTGTGTGTGTGTGTGAGAGAGAGAGAGAGAAAGAGAGACCTGTGGCTCCCCCTGCAGCAGTGCTGTATTTTGAGAAAGATATGACAGCTGTTGATTTACAGTATCTAATCCTACACTGCTGCCCCTGCTCCCTTGCAGATCCTCAACTCTGTCCCACACTGCCTTCCATCACCCATACCAGCACTCTCCAGTCAAGATTAATCCACAGAGCAAGATAACTAACACTTCAAATAACTCCAGTACAGTGTAACAGTAGCGGATCCATTTTTCCATCTGCTGAAACGTCGTCTCCAGCTCTGACTGGCTAATGAAGGATAGGTATGCCTCTCTGTAATGAAAGAAGCTTAAATTGCATCAGCTCAGATTTGAAGGGTATCAGCAGCGTCTTTCCCTGGGTTTATGTGGAAGATGTGTGCTCAGGGTATTAGAGTTTTGTTGAAGGAATTGCTCCTTCCTTTTCAAGAAACTCTGAACACACACAACCAGCTGACACCCGCCTCCTGTCACTAACTTCTCTTTTCTCTGCTGCCTTGGCAACTAGGTGTGTGTGTAGAGAGGGAGAGAGAAAGACTGAGTTTTTCTAAAGCTGGCATCTATCCTATCAGACCACAACAGCTTCCTTCCTGGTGTGCTAAAACTTAACGCCTTCTCTCGTTTTTTTTCCCCTCCACATACAGATGAATACAAAAATCCCATTAAAATTTTTCAGCAGAATGGTGCAACATTTCCAATGACCCAAATGGATTAAAAGCCATCAGAGCAAACATTTTTATGCTCCAAAAAACAAAAATAAAAAAAAATCACTGAGAAGATTTCTAAAGTGATGAGTTCTCCACTGAATACGTCCCCGATGAAACCTTAAAAAAAAAAGTCTGTTGTTTGAATGCTTGGGGAAATCTCTCAGCTTGTGCTGTGAAGAAGCGAAAGAATTTATACAAAGCTTCATGTCGTCACATTAATGTGTTAACTCAACATTTGGAAATTGTATTAACTCCATGTCAGTTATTTTTCAGTATATTCAGCATCACACCATGTGGAATGATTAATTATTAGAGACAAATGTTTATGAAATATTTCTGTCAGCTTTACCATATACCTGAGTTTGAAAAAAACACTCTAGCCAGATGGTACAGATATGTAGGTAACAAATAAATCAACAAATGCATAATTAGAAATAAGTTTGTGCAACAGAAAAAACACTGAATCACAAGCGATTTCTCACACTGAAAGGTTGTGTAATTTTAATTGTTGTGAAAACTCTTTTCATTCTTGAATCATGTATAAAGGTGCAATTTGCAGATTTGTAAAAGTCCAATGCCCATCTGTTGCTATGAACAATCTGTCAGTTGTAATCTACCCTCTCTATTAGCCTAGCAGACAACAAAGTGAAATACGACCGTTTATGTACCGTGTGTGCAACAGGGATTTCAGTGACAGCTGCAAGCAACATTTCAAAGCGATATTCTATGCAGTATAGTATAATGTGGTAAAATACACAAACAAATCCAGACTTGATCAAATGATTCCTTAGTTAGACAAATTCAAACCTAAGTTCCTATCTGCTATTAGTTCCTATTTTAATGCTTGAAGGGTTTATCTGGAAGAAAAACTTATAAGCATGGTTTTATCTTATGATTACATGTGTATAGAGACATTGCAGTGAATCATATGTCTTGGAAGTAAGTAGCAGAGATAATAATGCATCAAATGGACGTAGTTAGTTTGCATGCTTTACTCCCAGAAATCCAATAAGCACATATTTAAGTGCAACATAAAATGTAACTTATAAACACATAAGTGTATGTGTATGTTGTGTGTGTGTGTGTGTGTGTGTGTGTGTGTGTGTGTGTGTGTGTGTTTGTGTGTGTAGGCCTGGGGTCTGTGTCTGTGCTCTGCAGGGTAGATGCAGCAGCTCTATGGCAACAGCACAGCACAGCATTAGGATTCAGCTGATGTTCTAAGTGCCACAATACGAGCCACAGGTTTCTTGGGGAATCTCCTCCAGGCTGTGCTTCCAAGGTGAGTGTGCTTGCGCGTCAGAAGTTGAGAGCCAGAGATAGCAGCAAGAAGCTATTAAAATATGGGCAGGAATTTCTGTTATCAGCCTGACGGGCAGTAGCGAAGGCGGCTTTGTGTTATTACCAAGATAAAATGCAACACAGGTGCGCAGAGAGGAGAGAAGCAGTGCAGTAGCAGGAGGAGGAGGACAAAAAAGAAAAGGGAAGGGGGTGGTGGGAAGCTAGATTTATAGAATGAGTAAAGCTTAAGTTTATTAAATCTGAAAATTACCAGGGTGTGAAATTGTTGAAGTTTTTTGTTCTGCAAAGTTAAGGGGTTTAAACTAAAGGAATTGCAAACCAGTCATACATTATTCAGTATTATTCTCCCTTTGTTCTATGTCTCTTTTCTCTGGTCTTTCTTCCTGTACTTTAATCTGTGAATGAATCTTATGAATCATTTTTTCAATAACACTACGAGGTCTTTAGTCCATGTCTCGGTAATGAGAATGAGAAGACTGCGTTTGCTCTGAAATCTCACAGATCGAACAAATAATGTTGAACATGGTTGAAAACCACTGTAAAACACTGGGATTTAGGCATTATTACAATGAACATGCAGAACATTTAAAATGCAGAAATTTGCCTCATCTTGTTGAAAGCTCTGAATCTCTTGGCAGGAATGTCCATGTTTGGGCTAAAAAGCTGGCAGAAGAATTCAGGATCATCAATCTTCACAAAAGTCCCTGAAACACTATCCCTAAATAGCTTCAAAGCATCACTAATCCTCCACAGGTTTGAAGTTTAAAGTCACAGTCTTCCTGGAAATAATCACAAAACAATCCATTCTTTGCTAGAATCCTGTGGCAACAGGTAGGCATGTAGAAGCAGATGTCTAAAGAATATAATGTAATGGGATTATGCACTTATATATACAATAAATAATTAGCTCACTAATTAGAGATATAGATATTTGGTTTTTCACATGAAATTTGCCTCCTTTCATTATTCTAAGAGTGAGAGTTCTCTGTTCCATACAAAGAAGCAATGCTGCCTCAAGTCATAAATATCAAATCAGAGCTCAAAGACAAGCCACTAGCCTGGAATAGATTCAGGGAAAGAAACACACACATACACACACATTCCTGACAAACTTGTACAATACAATATACAGTGTTCATAGCCATGGAAAGTGGACACTTTATATAGAGTATTGTGTTGCACTTTCACTAGAAGTGTTTTGCATCCAGAGGGCTAATGTTTATTCTCTGACTTTTTTGTAACACACCAGTTGGTTTTTTCCTCTCTTTTTAAATTCACGATGTGACATGTGGATTTAGAATACAAGATTCTGCTCAGGTCACTGTATGTGGCTCCTGTGTGTGAAGTTCTTCTTTTATTAATTTGAGTAAGAGCCCCAGATCCCAGATAAACCCCCAACTGTGATATATTCACTGTTTTGTTTTTGTTTTGTGTCTTTGAATGTGTGTGTGTGTGTGTGTGTGTGTGTGTGTGTGTGTAGGGTGGCAGGGGAATTTGTTTACATGCAAAACTGGTCTCAGGCTGCCATCTCCAGAACCACTTGTTAATTTCTGCTGCTTTACTGAAGAGAAAATTCATTAACCCTACAGACATCCAGTCATTTGGTGAAATGCGCATGTTTAATGTGGCTTAAAAGAGCTTTTTAAAGCTGTAAACACAAGCTAATTAGTAGGACTGTAAACAGCCTGCCACATCATACACACCAGCTCACTCCTAAAGAGTTGCTCCTGTCCACACAATCCGCTCCGTTCACCTTACTAAATGTGTATAAACACATAATCTTGCAGTTGAATTATTATTATTATTATTATTATTATTATTGTTGTTGTTGTTGTTGTTGTTGTTGTTGTTGTTGTGGTTGCTGTTTGGGAGTTAGACAGGTGAAAAATGTAAGATTGCACTAAAAGATGTGCCCCGTGACATTTGCATTGGAGTAATACACAGAGAAAACACAAGGAATAAGAGCTCTTCTACACTCTGGACCCCCATGGAATTAATGTCATGTTTTGACAACAGCTATTACATAATCAACCATTTCAAACATCCCTGGTTTTGCTTCCCGCGGTGTCAGAAGCACTTTGCTTGTGCAGCTGATAAAGGATTTCTGTACTATGCTCAAAATTTGAAATTACAAATACAATATACATTCATTCATATGCATAGACTAATCATTGAAGGACCCATCATTTCCCTCAGTTATTTAAATACAAACTAAACAATCTCTATAACTAACTAGTCTTTAAACCTACTGTATGGTTGAATGAGCTCAAACTGTCATACTCAAGGTCAAGGGCTGTTCTGCATTTTGATGTAGCTACACTTGAGTTACTTAAATCCCAATGTATTACAATCACCTGCAGGATCTTCAATCTTAAACACAAACAATGAATCTATCAGATTTGGTGGAAACCCTTTTTAAAATGCTACAAAATCCTTAATTATCTGCAAAAAACACTTGAAAAACTTTTGTGCTTTATACAGCTCCTCACTGGAATAGAGATCTTTCAAGAAGAAGAATTTTTGGGTTTAGAGTTAATTCTGGTCTCAAATTGTTGATAGCATCATAATGGTTTTCATGCCTCACAACCCTCTAAATATGCTCCAAGAGCTGATCTGAGCAAGTTTTCTCTTTTATCTGTGTAAAAACATGTAATGCTGTTTAGTCTTCTTAGAGCACTTAGAGGAGATGACCTACAGACTCACAACATACATGGTGAAAACTGTTACTACATTAAAACATAAATTTCCCACCACTCTAACTCCACTCAGCATGTGAGCAAGGTCGAACAAAACCAACGCATCCAGAGAGAGAGAGAGAGAGAGAGAGAGAGAGAGAGAGAGAGAGAGGGAGAGAGAGAGAGAGAGAGAGAGAGGGATAGAGAGAGAGCGAGGGAGGGAGAGAGAGAGAGAGAGAGAGAGAGAGAGAGAGAGAGAGAGAGAGAGAGAGAGAGAGAGAGAGAGAGAGAGAGAGAGAGAGAGAGAGAGAGAGAGAGTTAAATGATTAAATGTTAAATGATTGAGATTAATAAAAAAAAAGATCTGAAATGCTATTTCTTATTTGGATTTAAGAGAAAAATATTTTTAGAAACACATCACACAAAAACAAAGTTTGAGCTGGTTTTAGATAAGAGACCTAGGTATTTTCCTCACTATGAGAAATGGGTATGTCTTCTTTAAGTGACAAGAGCCCAAAGTGCATCATTATATTTTATGAAAAAGTAACAAAAAACATATAAATATAAATGTATATAAAATGTATAATGCCCGTATAAATGTATTTATTTTAGGATTGCAGGTTGTGCAAGGAGGATTATTGGTATAAAATGAAAGGGATTTTCAGATATCATTTCTTCTGCAGAAAAACTACAGTAGCAATTGATGTAGTTTTGTCTTAAAAAATAATTTACTGCAAGACTGTTATGGCCACCAGGTTACACAAAGTGATGTTCTGACTCCTTTAGAGTTGGGTTTTTATTTCATTTTGATTGTTTTTCAAGTAGGTTTGGCTTTGTTTTCCTGAATGTGTTGTGCAGCACATGGAAGAAATATGCTTTCAATGCTGAGTGTCAAAAACAGCAATAGATAAAAATGACTCACTTGCTACTGCTTGCTTATTAGTTGTTTATTTTCTACCAAAAAGTAAGCAGTCTACTGAAGAGCATCTTTATAGGGCTGACCTGCCTTTAATCACATCACAGCATCCAGCAGTTGAGAACAAAAAAACAGTGTGATGAATGGATTTGTGACAACAGAAAGATTTTCTGTAGGAGTTACTCTTTTAAAAAGCTTAATGTAAAGTCACAAAATCTGAGACAAAGTAGGAAATCAGTTAAAACCATGTTTAGACTTAGCATGGTCTCAGAAACAATTTGATCCATTGCAAAGGTTAAAGTTATGGTTAGAAATGTGCATAACATTTGCAACTTCATTCATATGAAATAGAAAAATCAATATCGACCTCATTTTTTCAAAATAATATGAATTGTGCTCAATCAATCAATCAATCTATCTATCTATCTATCTATCTATCTATCTATCTATCTATCTATCTATCCATCTATCTATCTATCTATCTATCTATCTATCTATCTATCTATATGTCTGTCTGTCTTCTATATTGATCATATATATATGTGTGTTTGTGTGTGTGTGTGTGTGTGTGTGTGTGTGTGTGTGTGTGTGTGTGTGTGTGTGTGTGTGTGTGCATGAGTGCGTGTGTGTGTGTGTGTCTGTGTGTGTGTGTGTGTGTGTGTGTGTGTGTGTGTGTGTGTGTGAGACAGATTCAGGTATACTTGTTTGCAGCATTCCGTGTATTCCGCAGATGAGCAAAAAAATAGGTCAAAACAGGGACTGATTACCACAGTTCTAATTACACTAATGGTTTCATTACAGGCATTAATTTAGCCCTCATCAGTCTTTTGCCAGTGATTAGTGTAAAGCAGAGAAGATGTTCAGTATGCAGTTCTCATAAAAATATCATTTATCAAAATAGTCTAATTTTTCAACAACATATTTGCTTTCAAATTGGTTTCTAATGTATTAATGTCAAATTCTGTCTCTTAATAGTTTGCATTTTATTAGTATGTATAAAACAGTTGAACAAAGAAACAAAGTATTGTATTGGTTTAAAAGTGTGAAAGAGGTCCATAACTATTTTCTAATTGTCTTGAAATTGAATTGAAATTGAAATTGAGGTGTTTGTTATTTGTGCATTTGTTCTGTGTACCGCACTTCCTATTAGTATGTTTAGCTGTTTTCATTGCTGCTTCAAGTTAACCTTTAAAATTTGAACTGGTAAAAAAAAATAAAAAATGAATTAATGACACCATGCACATACATTCACACTGAGATACTCTGAAGCCTATTCATCACAGACACCTCTCCTCATATACAGCACTGCTTTAGAGACTGTGGTTTTCCATTTTCTCTCGAAGGAAGCTCAAAATGAAAGATAGTGACAAGAGAATGTGCAGAATAAATCTACTCACACACATGGAACATCAAAGAGCTGACAATAAGCCTATACACACATACACACTAGCCTGTGCAGGCCTGAGAGCTGCTCAAGGGAAGCCTTTTCCTAGCAATAAATAAGACACGATGGTATAATGCTTCCTCAAAAAAAAGATAAAGGAAGCATTGGTTGTTTGCAAAAATATCTATATTACATGGACATAATGACTGACATGTGATCATACACATAACAACATGTTGCACGTTGAACACGTTGTTCTTGTCACACAAAGGAAGCATCTCAGAACATCCGGAATATGAATAATGAGAAAAGGCAAACAGTGTTGAAAAGGTGTCCCAGATAATGTTTACTGTGATCAACAAAAACAGTTTGTATGAGGTGCAGTTTTTTGGAAAATACAGTCTTTAGGGTTTCCATGTAGGACCACCTACAACAGCAGGACAATGGAATTTTACAGTCATTAGACTTTTGTTATCTTTGTGAGAGTCTCCCAGATCACTGCAATAGACTACACCTCCTAACATCCATGGGCTATGTCATGTTCATGGTCACTAGCTTTCTGATCATATACACCTTAACATAATCAATGCACACAGTATCCACTTGCTGCTTCAATATTATGGCTGGCTAACTGGTTATCCATGAAATAACAACTAATTATACTATACAATTATTCATTTTTAACACAAGTCCTGAAAGACTCTTTCCTATCTTTTTCTGTTCTTACATCCACACGATTAGATGTACACCCAACGTCAGACCATAGCATCTGTGTAAGATTTCAACAACGTTCTTAAACCAAACTTTCTATGTGCACTTTGCTCAAATAAGACCCTCAAACCCCCATCTATCACCTACTCCAGCCTTAACACATTCCTTTAAGCTCAACTCCATCTCTTTCTCTCTCTCTCTCTCTCTGCCCCATACTCCACTCTAAATCCAGATTCATCATTGTCCAGCAAATCAATAATCAATCTGCAGTGGGCTCCTTTCCTCTCAGTCCATCCATCTCCATTGGGCAGTGTGCTCCTCTCTGTCTGGATGGATCATAATTTGGAGGGCTGTAATTGTTAGTCAGATACGGGGGAGGCCATTAAGGTCAACATGGGCCAATGCTCCTCTAATCTCCTCTCTTTTTACTTCTCCATCTTTCCATCTTTATTTCTTTGTCACTGACATACTTCATGTTTTCAATGGCATTTTTTTATTCACTCTGGCTCTCAAAAAAACTGGTCACGTGTTAGTAAGAGAAAGGCTGAAAAAGAGCAGTGTCTGTGTCCGGTAGGAGTTATTTCCCTAGGAACATAACTGTAATAGGATTAAATAAATGTAAATCAAAAGGGGCACGGTGGCTTAGTGGTTAGCACGTTCGCCTCACACCTCCAGGGTTGGGGGTTCGATTCCCACCTCCGCCTTGTGTGTATGTGTTTGCATGTTCTCCCCGTGCCTCGGGGGTTTCCTCCCCGGTCCAAAGACATGCATGGTAGGTTGATTGGCATCTCTGGAAAATTGTCCGTAGTGCGTGAGTGAATGAGAGTGTGTGTGTGTGCCCTGTGATGGGTTGGCACTCCGTCCAGGGTGTATCCTGCCTTGATGCCCAATGACGCCTGAGATAGGCACAGGCTCCCCGTGACCCGAGGTAGTTCGGATAAGCGGTAGAAAATGAATGAATGAATAAATCAAACCAAATCTAAATGCTATGAAGCCTGCAGTAATATGCGCCTAGCTTTTAGATTTGTAACTACAATGTAATAATAGCATAGTGAATTTCTATATTTAACGTTTACATTATAACAACAATACACAAATGTTCCCTGACCCGCATCTCCTTTTCTCTGTCTCTCCAAAAGCATGCAGCTTGTCATTTTACAGTGATACTGAACAGTGTGAGGTTCCCCTGTCCTGAAGATATTCCCAGGCTTAGAAACTTCATATAGCACGGTGACCATTACAAAGCGTTGACAGTCAAGACTCCTTCTATAAATGTTACATAAATGTCTCCTAACAAATAACTTCACCACATCAACAAATACATATTTTTCTATCATAAACATTTGTTCAAATCAATATATTATTAGTCTTGGGTTATAAAACAAATAAGTCATCCTTTCAAATTCCTTTCTATTAGCTGTTACTATATTAATAGTAAGATGTTAGAGCGAGCACATTAATGTAAACTTTATTGTTCATGTTACAGCCGGAAATACAGCCTGAATCTATTTGCATACCAAGTAGATTTACAAATTCAACTGTTCAACTACGCTGTAATATAATTAGTTAAAATGCACATTTAGTAACTAGATTTGTTCCAATATAAATATTTCTGTATTACAAACACAAAACTGTGAGATTCTGGCACTAAGCCTGTGTTGAATGGTCTGCTGGTGGGACTTCAGAATGGTTTCCTCAGAGAATCATTTTTTCTCCGCTGTGCCACCAGGGGAAACAAAATCAGTGTGTTCTTTCTTGAAGAAGTGAAGCATTCAGCCACAACCATTGCTTCAGTAGAGTGATGTGCTGTTAATTAATTTACTTTGGAGAAAACAGCATCCCAGTACTGTGCTTTCTCACTGCTGTTGCGTTATTATATCTTTAAAGGATTTAAAGGCCAGAAGCTCTACAGTGGCATATCCAACATTTAAATGCCTTAATTTCTACCCTCTCCATTTTTAACATTATTACATTTACTTTTAATTAAATGTTGTATAAATGTATATATTCCCCGTTGGCTCTGGTCACACAACCGTGGACATCTGACAATGTGTCTACACATGTACAGCTTTCAAGCAACACAGCCACTAATTTACCCCAATGAGTAAGAGAAACCCTGGCCTTCACAATTCCTTTACAGCTAATTGGCTGCAACTAAAAGAGGCCCCCCAAGGAAAACAAAGGGCTCTTGAAATATTAATGCCCTTAACAACTTTGGAAAAGCACCCACTCCAAAAGCCACTGCCATCCAACTCCTACCCACTTTTAAGCTCTTTTTTCTTTCTCTCCAACTCTCCCACTCTCTTTCTCGCTGTCTCTCGCTTGTTCTGTGCACAGCTTGGGAGCCCAGTGAGTCATAGCAAACCCAGTACTGGCTGCTAAAAAAACAGCAAGGTAACATATGCCATGTCAGTGCACTAAGTACGCTATGTAGCAAGCCCCATATGCAGCATTGTAGACTTTTAGGCTGAAAGGATATCACCATCCTAAGAACATTCAAACATTTCTATGTTTTTTGATATGGTTTTAAGATAAATACAGTAGTCTCAAAAATACATATTTTTGTTTTAATACCCAAAGGTTTTTTTCCCATTACTACCCTACACAAATCAGACAAAAAATTAAAACTGTCTGCCTAATATTGTGAAGGTCTCCTTTAAGCTGCCAAAACAGCTCTGACTAGTCAGGCTCCACAAGACCGCTGAAGATGTGTTGTGGTATCTGGCACCAAAGCTTTTATCAGCAGATCCTTTAAGTCCTGTATGTTGTGAGGTAGGCTCTCAATGGATTGGTCTTGTTTGTCCAGAACATCCCAAATATGCTTGATCAGACTGAGATCTGGGGAATGTGAAGCCCAAGCCAACTCTTGTCCAGACCCTCGAACCATTGTTTGCAGCATAGCAGGGCACATTATCCTGCTGAAAGAGGCCACTGCCATTGGGGAATACCACTGTCATGAAGAGGTGTGCTTAGTCTGCAACAATGTTTAGGTAGGTGGTAGGTGTCAGAGTAACATCCACATGAATGCCAGGACATATGATTGATTTCCCAGCAGAACATTGCCCAGAGCATCACACTGTCTCCATCGGCCTGCCCTCTGCTCACAGTGCATCCTGATGCTATGTCATCTCCTAGTAAGTGATGTACTGTACACATACCTTGCTGTCCATATGACATAAAAGAAATTGAGATTTATCAGATCAGGCCACTGTATTCCGTTTCTCCATGGCCCAGTCCTGATGCTCATAATACCCATTAACTGTTTTAGCAATTTGTGCTACAGTAGATCTTCTGCAGGATTGGACCAGATCAGACAGGACCAGAGAGTTTAGCCTTCTCTCACCATGCACATTGGATGCCTTGGATGCCCATGATCTTGTCAACAGTTCACCAGGTGTCATTCCAGATGTACTTCCTACTATTGGTAGGTACTAACTACTGCATACTGGGAAGACCCCAAAAGACCCAGCCATAACAATTTGGCCCTAGTAAGAGTTGCTCAAATCCTTATGTTTTTTCTATTTTGCCTCCAACACATAAATTTCAAGAATTGACTGTTCACTTGTTGCACTTTAAGGTTATGGCTGATCTGTGAATGAAATCCTGTTCATTTACTGTTTATTGGATCACCTATTGACAGAACCATTGATATTCAACTTAATTTAATCCTCTCACTGAGCAGGTACAATGAAAAAGGTCTAGTCAAATAAAGTTGTACTTTCAATCAACAGCTTCATATTCAAATTATGAATTCATGCATGTAACAAAATGGCAGGCTTCATTTATTCTTTTTTTTTTCCCAAGCTTCTTGCTGTTACTCATCAGTGCATTCTGCTGAAATGTACTGTTTGCAATATGCAATTAATGAGTTGTTGAACGCTTTGAACGAATCCCATTCTAAATGTAATTGTCTCTGTTCCCCAGAGGCATAGGGACAAGTCTGGAGATGAAGCTGGCAGTGAAACAGGGCTGTCTTTAATCTTCATTTGATGACTTTTACTCATATTCACAAGCCATGCTATAATTTAACACAAGAGAGAGGTTTGGGGGTGTGGGTGTTAGCGTGGGGGGGGGGGGTTAGTTTGTGCATATGTGTGAAAAAGAGTGAGGGAAAGACACAGAGTAGGCTATAACCAGGGAAGATGTAGTGTTTCAGACAGACCTACTTCTGTCAATCATGCCCCTCCTTTCTCTCACACGAGTAGTGTGGAACGGAATG
Source organism: Tachysurus vachellii (assembly GCF_030014155.1). Classification (NCBI taxonomy): domain Eukaryota; kingdom Metazoa; phylum Chordata; class Actinopteri; order Siluriformes; family Bagridae; genus Tachysurus; species Tachysurus vachellii. The sequence continues at coordinate 10,479,736 of NC_083470.1, forward strand.
GTTAATTCTGAAAGAGGCATGAAATTGTCTTTACATAATGCATTATCTAGAGGTGGGATGTAGCTAAATATGATCATCATTCACAACGATTATCCCAAACCTTTTTTTTTTTTAGAAGGATTGCCTTTATGTTTCTCAGAGAACTGATTAATGCCAGAGGTGTACATCAGGGCCGGGATCCCACAGCAAAAATATAGCACGAGAGCAGGTTTATACTTTAATGGTCACAAGAAAGCAGTCAGACATTTAAGGAAACTTGTGGGAT